>NW_027436835.1:0-156819 GCF_047716275.1 Strix uralensis
GAATTCTCTGCCTGCCTTTCCCCAGTGCTCTGCAAGCTCTCCAGGACAACATAAAATCTGGGGCTCTGTGCTTTCTTTCGTTCTGAACAAGTGTTACTGTTTTCTGCACAAAAGCGATTCTGTGAAGCAATGTGAACACTTCTGCTTCCCAGGCACAGAGAAGGTGCTAGCAGGGAATTCTCTGCCTGCCTTTCCCCAGTGCTCTGCCAGCTCTCCAGGACAACATAAAATCTGGGGCTCTGTGCTTTCTTTCGTTCTGAACAAGTGTTACTGTTTTCTGCACAAAAGCGATTCTGTGAAGCAATGTGAACACTTCTGCTTCCCAGGCACAGAGAAGGTGCTAGCAGGGAATTCTCTGCCTGCCTTTCCCCAGTGCTCTGCAAGCTCTCCAGGACAACATAAAATCTGGGGCTCTGTGCTTTCTTTCGTTCTGAACAAGTGTTACTGTTTTCTGCACAAAAGCGATTCTGCGAAGCAATGTGAAACACTTGTGCTTCCCAGGCACAGAGAAGGTGCTAGCAGGGAATTCTCTGCCTGCCTTTCCCCAGTGCTCTGCAAGCTCTCCAGGACAACATAAAATCTGGGGCTCTGTGCTTTCTTTCGTTCTGAACAAGTGTTACTGTTTTCTGCACAAAAGCGATTCTGCGAAGCAATGTGAACACTTCTGCTTCCCAGGCACAGAGAAGGTGCTAGCAGGGAATTCTCTGCCTGCCTTTCCCCAGTGCTCTGCAAGCTCTCCAGGACAACATAAAATCTGGGGCTCTGTGCTTTCTTTCGTTCTGAACAAGTGTTACTGTTTTCTGCACAAAAGCGATTCTGCGAAGCAATGTGAACACTTGCTTCCAGGCACAGAGAAGGTGCTAGCAGGGAATTCTCTGCCTGCCTTTCCCCAGTGCTCTGCAAGCTCTCCAGGACAACATAAAATCTGGGGCTCTGTGCTTTCTTTCGTTCTGAACAAGTGTTACTGTTTTCTGCACAAAAGCGATTCTGCGAAGCAATGTGAACACTTGTGCTTCCCAGGCACAGAGAAGGTGCTAGCAGGGAATTCTCTGCCTGCCTTTCCCCAGTGCTCTGCAAGCTCTCCAGGACAACATAAAATCTGGGGCTCTGTGCTTTCTTTCGTTCTGAACAAGTGTTACTGTTTTCTGCACAAAAGCGATTCTGCGAAGCAATGTGAACACTTGTGCTTCCCAGGCACAGAGAAGGTGCTAGCAGGGAATTCTCTGCCTGCCTTTCCCCAGTGCTCTGCAAGCTCTCCAGGACAACATAAAATCTGGGGCTCTGTGCTTTCTTTCGTTCTGAACAAGTGTTACTGTTTTCTGCACAAAAGCGATTCTGCGAAGCAATGTGAACACTTGTGCTTCCCAGGCACAGAGAAGGTGCTAGCAGGGAATTCTCTGCCTGCCTTTCCCCAGTGCTCTGCAAGCTCTCCAGGACAACATAAAATCTGGGGCTCTGTGCTTTCTTTCGTTCTGAACAAGTGTTACTGTTTTCTGCACAAAAGCGATTCTGCGAAGCAATGTGAACACTTGTGCTTCCCAGGCACAGAGAAGGTGCTAGCAGGGAATTCTCTGCCTGCCTTTCCCCAGTGCTCTGCAAGCTCTCCAGGACAACAGCAAATCTGGGGCTCTGTGCTTTCTTTCGTTCTGAACAAGTGTTACTGTTTTCTGCACAAAAGCGATTCTGCGAAGCAATGTGAACTTCAGGCACAGAGAAGGTGCTAGCAGGGAATTCTCTGCCTGCCTTTCCCCAGTGCTCTGCAAGCTCTCCAGGACAACATAAAATCTGGGGCTCTGTGCTTTCTTTCGTTCTGAACAAGTGTTACTGTTTTCTGCACAAAAGCGATTCTGTGAAGCAATGTGAACACTTCTGCTTCCCAGGCACAGAGAAGGTGCTAGCAGGGAATTCTCTGCCTGCCTTTCCCCAGTGCTCTGCAAGCTCTCCAGGACAACATAAAATCTGGGGCTCTGTGCTTTCTTTCGTTCTGAACAAGTGTTACTGTTTTCTGCACAAAAGCGATTCTGCGAAGCAATGTGAACACTTGTGCTTCCCAGGCACAGAGAAGGTGCTAGCAGGGAATTCTCTGCCTGCCTTTCCCCAGTGCTCTGCAAGCTCTCCAGGACAACATAAAATCTGGGGCTCTGTGCTTTCTTTCGTTCTGAACAAGTGTTACTGTTTTCTGCACAAAAGCGATTCTGCGAAGCAATGTGAACACTTCTGCTTCCCAGGCACAGAGAAGGTGCTAGCAGGGAATTCTCTGCCTGCCTTTCCCCAGTGCTCTGCAAGCTCTCCAGGACAACATAAAATCTGGGGCTCTGTGCTTTCTTTCGTTCTGAACAAGTGTTACTGTTTTCTGCACAAAAGCGATTCTGCGAAGCAATGTGAACCAGGCACAGAGAAGGTGCTAGCAGGGAATTCTCTGCCTGCCTTTCCCCAGTGCTCTGCAAGCTCTCCAGGACAACATAAAATCTGGGGCTCTGTGCTTTCTTTCATTCTGAACAAGTGTTACTGTTTTCTGCACAAAAGCGATTCTGCGAAGCAATGTGAACAGGCACAGAGAAGGTGCTAGCAGGGAATTCTCTGCCTGCCTTTCCCCAGTGCTCTGCAAGCTCTCCAGGACAACATAAAATCTGGGGCTCTGTGCTTTCTTTCATTCTGAACAAGTGTTACTGTTTTCTGCACAAAAGCGATTCTGCGAAGCAATGTGAACACTTGTGCTTCCCAGGCACAGAGAAGGTGCTAGCAGGGAATTCTCTGCCTGCCTTTCCCCAGTGCTCTGCAAGCTCTCCAGGACAACATAAAATCTGGGGCTCTGTGCTTTCTTTCGTTCTGAACAAGTGTTACTGTTTTCTGCACAAAAGCGATTCTGTGAAGCAATGTGAACACTTCTGCTTCCCAGGCACAGAGAAGGTGCTAGCAGGGAATTCTCTGCCTGCCTTTCCCCAGTGCTCTGCAAGCTCTCCAGGACAACATAAAATCTGGGGCTCTGTGCTTTCTTTCGTTCTGAACAAGTGTTACTGTTTTCTGCACAAAAGCGATTCTGCGAAGCAATGTGAACAGGCACAGAGAAGGTGCTAGCAGGGAATTCTCTGCCTGCCTTTCCCCAGTGCTCTGCAAGCTCTCCAGGACAACATAAAATCTGGGGCTCTGTGCTTTCTTTCGTTCTGAACAAGTGTTACTGTTTTCTGCACAACAGCGATTCTGCGAAGCAATGTGAACACTTCTGCTTCCCAGGCACAGAGAAGGTGCTAGCAGGGAATTCTCTGCCTGCCTTTCCCCAGTGCTCTGCAAGCTCTCCAGGACAACAGCAAATCTGGGGCTCTGTGCTTTCTTTCGTTCTGAACAAGTGTTACTGTTTTCTGCACAAAAGCGATTCTGCGAAGCAATGTGAACAGGCACAGAGAAGGTGCTAGCAGGGAATTCTCTGCCTGCCTTTCCCCAGTGCTCTGCAAGCTCTCCAGGACAACATAAAATCTGGGGCTCTGTGCTTTCTTTCGTTCTGAACAAGTGTTACTGTTTTCTGCACAAAAGCGATTCTGCGAAGCAATGTGAACACTTGTGCTTCCCAGGCACAGAGAAGGTGCTAGCAGGGAATTCTCTGCCTGCCTTTCCCCAGTGCTCTGCAAGCTCTCCAGGACAACATAAAATCTGGGGCTCTGTGCTTTCTTTCGTTCTGAACAAGTGTTACTGTTTTCTGCACAAAAGCGATTCTGTGAAGCAATGTGAACACTTCTGCTTCCCAGGCACAGAGAAGGTGCTAGCAGGGAATTCTCTGCCTGCCTTTCCCCAGTGCTCTGCAAGCTCTCCAGGACAACATAAAATCTGGGGCTCTGTGCTTTCTTTCGTTCTGAACAAGTGTTACTGTTTTCTGCACAAAAGCGATTCTGTGAAGCAATGTGAACACTTGTGCTTCCCAGGCACAGAGAAGGTGCTAGCAGGGAATTCTCTGCCTGCCTTTCCCCAGTGCTCTGCAAGCTCTCCAGGACAACATAAAATCTGGGGCTCTGTGCTTTCTTTCGTTCTGAACAAGTGTTAGTGTTTTCTGCACAAAAGCGATTCTGCGAAGCAATGTGAACAGGCACAGAGAAGGTGCTAGCAGGGAATTCTCTGCCTGCCTTTCCCCAGTGCTCTGCAAGCTCTCCAGGACAACATAAAATCTGGGGCTCTGTGCTTTCTTTCGTTCTGAACAAGTGTTACTGTTTTCTGCACAAAAGCGATTCTGCGAAGCAATGTGAACACTTGTGCTTCCCAGGCACAGAGAAGGTGCTAGCAGGGAATTCTCTGCCTGCCTTTCCCCAGTGCTCTGCAAGCTCTCCAGGACAACATAAAATCTGGGGCTCTGTGCTTTCTTTCGTTCTGAACAAGTGTTACTGTTTTCTGCACAAAAGCGATTCTGCGAAGCAATGTGAACACTTGTGCTTCCCAGGCACAGAGAAGGTGCTAGCAGGGAATTCTCTGCCTGCCTTTCCCCAGTGCTCTGCAAGCTCTCCAGGACAACATAAAATCTGGGGCTCTGTGCTTTCTTTCGTTCTGAACAAGTGTTACTGTTTTCTGCACAAAAGCGATTCTGTGAAGCAATGTGAACACTTCTGCTTCCCAGGCACAGAGAAGGTGCTAGCAGGGAATTCTCTGCCTGCCTTTCCCCAGTGCTCTGCCAGCTCTCCAGGACAACATAAAATCTGGGGCTCTGTGCTTTCTTTCGTTCTGAACAAGTGTTACTGTTTTCTGCACAAAAGCGATTCTGTGAAGCAATGTGAACACTTCTGCTTCCCAGGCACAGAGAAGGTGCTAGCAGGGAATTCTCTGCCTGCCTTTCCCCAGTGCTCTGCAAGCTCTCCAGGACAACATAAAATCTGGGGCTCTGTGCTTTCTTTCGTTCTGAACAAGTGTTACTGTTTTCTGCACAAAAGCGATTCTGCGAAGCAATGTGAACACTTGTGCTTCCCAGGCACAGAGAAGGTGCTAGCAGGGAATTCTCTGCCTGCCTTTCCCCAGTGCTCTGCAAGCTCTCCAGGACAACATAAAATCTGGGGCTCTGTGCTTTCTTTCGTTCTGAACAAGTGTTACTGTTTTCTGCACAAAAGCGATTCTGCGAAGCAATGTGAACACTTCTGCTTCCCAGGCACAGAGAAGGTGCTAGCAGGGAATTCTCTGCCTGCCTTTCCCCAGTGCTCTGCAAGCTCTCCAGGACAACATAAAATCTGGGGCTCTGTGCTTTCTTTCGTTCTGAACAAGTGTTACTGTTTTCTGCACAAAAGCGATTCTGCGAAGCAATGTGAACAGGCACAGAGAAGGTGCTAGCAGGGAATTCTCTGCCTGCCTTTCCCCAGTGCTCTGCAAGCTCTCCAGGACAACATAAAATCTGGGGCTCTGTGCTTTCTTTCGTTCTGAACAAGTGTTACTGTTTTCTGCACAAAAGCGATTCTGCGAAGCAATGTGAACACTTGTGCTTCCCAGGCACAGAGAAGGTGCTAGCAGGGAATTCTCTGCCTGCCTTTCCCCAGTGCTCTGCAAGCTCTCCAGGACAACATAAAATCTGGGGCTCTGTGCTTTCTTTCGTTCTGAACAAGTGTTACTGTTTTCTGCACAAAAGCGATTCTGCGAAGCAATGTGAACACTTGTGCTTCCCAGGCACAGAGAAGGTGCTAGCAGGGAATTCTCTGCCTGCCTTTCCCCAGTGCTCTGCAAGCTCTCCAGGACAACATAAAATCTGGGGCTCTGTGCTTTCTTTCGTTCTGAACAAGTGTTACTGTTTTCTTCACAAAAGCGATTCTGCGAAGCAATGTGAACACTTGTGCTTCCCAGGCACAGAGAAGGTGCTAGCAGGGAATTCTCTGCCTGCCTTTCCCCAGTGCTCTGCAAGCTCTCCAGGACAACATAAAATCTGGGGCTCTGTGCTTTCTTTCGTTCTGAACAAGTGTTACTGTTTTCTGCACAAAAGCGATTCTGCGAAGCAATGTGAACACTTCTGCTTCCCAGGCACAGAGAAGGTGCTAGCAGGGAATTCTCTGCCTGCCTTTCCCCAGTGCTCTGCAAGCTCTCCAGGACAACAGCAAATCTGGGGCTCTGTGCTTTCTTTCGTTCTGAACAAGTGTTACTGTTTTCTGCACAAAAGCGATTCTGCGAAGCAATGTGAACAGGCACAGAGAAGGTGCTAGCAGGGAATTCTCTGCCTGCCTTTCCCCAGTGCTCTGCAAGCTCTCCAGGACAACATAAAATCTGGGGCTCTGTGCTTTCTTTCGTTCTGAACAAGTGTTACTGTTTTCTGCACAAAAGCGATTCTGTGAAGCAATGTGAACACTTCTGCTTCCCAGGCACAGAGAAGGTGCTAGCAGGGAATTCTCTGCCTGCCTTTCCCCAGTGCTCTGCAAGCTCTCCAGGACAACATAAAATCTGGGGCTCTGTGCTTTCTTTCGTTCTGAACAAGTGTTACTGTTTTCTGCACAAAAGCGATTCTGCGAAGCAATGTGAACACTTGTGCTTCCCAGGCACAGAGAAGGTGCTAGCAGGGAATTCTCTGCCTGCCTTTCCCCAGTGCTCTGCAAGCTCTCCAGGACAACATAAAATCTGGGGCTCTGTGCTTTCTTTCGTTCTGAACAAGTGTTACTGTTTTCTGCACAAAAGCGATTCTGCGAAGCAATGTGAACAGGCACAGAGAAGGTGCTAGCAGGGAATTCTCTGCCTGCCTTTCCCCAGTGCTCTGCAAGCTCTCCAGGACAACATAAAATCTGGGGCTCTGTGCTTTCTTTCGTTCTGAACAAGTGTTACTGTTTTCTGCACAAAAGCGATTCTGCGAAGCAATGTGAACACTTGTGCTTCCCAGGCACAGAGAAGGTGCTAGCAGGGAATTCTCTGCCTGCCTTTCCCCAGTGCTCTGCAAGCTCTCCAGGACAACATAAAATCTGGGGCTCTGTGCTTTCTTTCGTTCTGAACAAGTGTTACTGTTTTCTGCACAAAAGCGATTCTGCGAAGCAATGTGAACACTTGTGCTTCCCAGGCACAGAGAAGGTGCTAGCAGGGAATTCTCTGCCTGCCTTTCCCCAGTGCTCTGCAAGCTCTCCAGGACAACATAAAATCTGGGGCTCTGTGCTTTCTTTCGTTCTGAACAAGTGTTACTGTTTTCTGCACAAAAGCGATTCTGCGAAGCAATGTGAACACTTCTGCTTCCCAGGCACAGAGAAGGTGCTAGCAGGGAATTCTCTGCCTGCCTTTCCCCAGTGCTCTGCAAGCTCTCCAGGACAACATAAAATCTGGGGCTCTGTGCTTTCTTTCGTTCTGAACAAGTGTTACTGTTTTCTGCACAAAAGCGATTCTGCGAAGCAATGTGAACAGGCACAGAGAAGGTGCTAGCAGGGAATTCTCTGCCTGCCTTTCCCCAGTGCTCTGCAAGCTCTCCAGGACAACATAAAATCTGGGGCTCTGTGCTTTCTTTCATTCTGAACAAGTGTTACTGTTTTCTGCACAAAAGCGATTCTGCGAAGCAATGTGAACAGGCACAGAGAAGGTGCTAGCAGGGAATTCTCTGCCTGCCTTTCCCCAGTGCTCTGCAAGCTCTCCAGGACAACATAAAATCTGGGGCTCTGTGCTTTCTTTCATTCTGAACAAGTGTTACTGTTTTCTGCACAAAAGCGATTCTGCGAAGCAATGTGAACACTTGTGCTTCCCAGGCACAGAGAAGGTGCTAGCAGGGAATTCTCTGCCTGCCTTTCCCCAGTGCTCTGCAAGCTCTCCAGGACAACATAAAATCTGGGGCTCTGTGCTTTCTTTCGTTCTGAACAAGTGTTACTGTTTTCTGCACAAAAGCGATTCTGTGAAGCAATGTGAACACTTCTGCTTCCCAGGCACAGAGAAGGTGCTAGCAGGGAATTCTCTGCCTGCCTTTCCCCAGTGCTCTGCAAGCTCTCCAGGACAACATAAAATCTGGGGCTCTGTGCTTTCTTTCGTTCTGAACAAGTGTTACTGTTTTCTTCACAAAAGCGATTCTGCGAAGCAATGTGAACACTTGTGCTTCCCAGGCACAGAGAAGGTGCTAGCAGGGAATTCTCTGCCTGCCTTTCCCCAGTGCTCTGCAAGCTCTCCAGGACAACATAAAATCTGGGGCTCTGTGCTTTCTTTCGTTCTGAACAAGTGTTACTGTTTTCTGCACAAAAGCGATTCTGCGAAGCAATGTGAACACTTCTGCTTCCCAGGCACAGAGAAGGTGCTAGCAGGGAATTCTCTGCCTGCCTTTCCCCAGTGCTCTGCAAGCTCTCCAGGACAACAGCAAATCTGGGGCTCTGTGCTTTCTTTCGTTCTGAACAAGTGTTACTGTTTTCTGCACAAAAGCGATTCTGCGAAGCAATGTGAACAGGCACAGAGAAGGTGCTAGCAGGGAATTCTCTGCCTGCCTTTCCCCAGTGCTCTGCAAGCTCTCCAGGACAACATAAAATCTGGGGCTCTGTGCTTTCTTTCGTTCTGAACAAGTGTTACTGTTTTCTGCACAAAAGCGATTCTGCGAAGCAATGTGAACACTTGTGCTTCCCAGGCACAGAGAAGGTGCTAGCAGGGAATTCTCTGCCTGCCTTTCCCCAGTGCTCTGCAAGCTCTCCAGGACAACATAAAATCTGGGGCTCTGTGCTTTCTTTCGTTCTGAACAAGTGTTACTGTTTTCTGCACAAAAGCGATTCTGCGAAGCAATGTGAACAGGCACAGAGAAGGTGCTAGCAGGGAATTCTCTGCCTGCCTTTCCCCAGTGCTCTGCAAGCTCTCCAGGACAACATAAAATCTGGGGCTCTGTGCTTTCTTTCGTTCTGAACAAGTGTTACTGTTTTCTGCACAAAAGCGATTCTGCGAAGCAATGTGAACACTTGTGCTTCCCAGGCACAGAGAAGGTGCTAGCAGGGAATTCTCTGCCTGCCTTTCCCCAGTGCTCTGCAAGCTCTCCAGGACAACATAAAATCTGGGGCTCTGTGCTTTCTTTCGTTCTGAACAAGTGTTACTGTTTTCTGCACAAAAGCGATTCTGCGAAGCAATGTGAACACTTGTGCTTCCCAGGCACAGAGAAGGTGCTAGCAGGGAATTCTCTGCCTGCCTTTCCCCAGTGCTCTGCAAGCTCTCCAGGACAACATAAAATCTGGGGCTCTGTGCTTTCTTTCGTTCTGAACAAGTGTTACTGTTTTCTGCACAAAAGCGATTCTGCGAAGCAATGTGAACACTTCTGCTTCCCAGGCACAGAGAAGGTGCTAGCAGGGAATTCTCTGCCTGCCTTTCCCCAGTGCTCTGCAAGCTCTCCAGGACAACATAAAATCTGGGGCTCTGTGCTTTCTTTCGTTCTGAACAAGTGTTACTGTTTTCTGCACAAAAGCGATTCTGCGAAGCAATGTGAACAGGCACAGAGAAGGTGCTAGCAGGGAATTCTCTGCCTGCCTTTCCCCAGTGCTCTGCAAGCTCTCCAGGACAACATAAAATCTGGGGCTCTGTGCTTTCTTTCATTCTGAACAAGTGTTACTGTTTTCTGCACAAAAGCGATTCTGCGAAGCAATGTGAACAGGCACAGAGAAGGTGCTAGCAGGGAATTCTCTGCCTGCCTTTCCCCAGTGCTCTGCAAGCTCTCCAGGACAACATAAAATCTGGGGCTCTGTGCTTTCTTTCATTCTGAACAAGTGTTACTGTTTTCTGCACAAAAGCGATTCTGCGAAGCAATGTGAACACTTGTGCTTCCCAGGCACAGAGAAGGTGCTAGCAGGGAATTCTCTGCCTGCCTTTCCCCAGTGCTCTGCAAGCTCTCCAGGACAACATAAAATCTGGGGCTCTGTGCTTTCTTTCGTTCTGAACAAGTGTTACTGTTTTCTGCACAAAAGCGATTCTGTGAAGCAATGTGAACACTTCTGCTTCCCAGGCACAGAGAAGGTGCTAGCAGGGAATTCTCTGCCTGCCTTTCCCCAGTGCTCTGCAAGCTCTCCAGGACAACATAAAATCTGGGGCTCTGTGCTTTCTTTCGTTCTGAACAAGTGTTAGTGTTTTCTGCACAAAAGCGATTCTGCGAAGCAATGTGAACAGGCACAGAGAAGGTGCTAGCAGGGAATTCTCTGCCTGCCTTTCCCCAGTGCTCTGCAAGCTCTCCAGGACAACATAAAATCTGGGGCTCTGTGCTTTCTTTCGTTCTGAACAAGTGTTACTGTTTTCTGCACAACAGCGATTCTGCGAAGCAATGTGAACACTTCTGCTTCCCAGGCACAGAGAAGGTGCTAGCAGGGAATTCTCTGCCTGCCTTTCCCCAGTGCTCTGCAAGCTCTCCAGGACAACAGCAAATCTGGGGCTCTGTGCTTTCTTTCGTTCTGAACAAGTGTTACTGTTTTCTGCACAAAAGCGATTCTGCGAAGCAATGTGAACAGGCACAGAGAAGGTGCTAGCAGGGAATTCTCTGCCTGCCTTTCCCCAGTGCTCTGCAAGCTCTCCAGGACAACATAAAATCTGGGGCTCTGTGCTTTCTTTCGTTCTGAACAAGTGTTACTGTTTTCTGCACAAAAGCGATTCTGCGAAGCAATGTGAACACTTGTGCTTCCCAGGCACAGAGAAGGTGCTAGCAGGGAATTCTCTGCCTGCCTTTCCCCAGTGCTCTGCAAGCTCTCCAGGACAACATAAAATCTGGGGCTCTGTGCTTTCTTTCGTTCTGAACAAGTGTTACTGTTTTCTGCACAAAAGCGATTCTGTGAAGCAATGTGAACACTTCTGCTTCCCAGGCACAGAGAAGGTGCTAGCAGGGAATTCTCTGCCTGCCTTTCCCCAGTGCTCTGCAAGCTCTCCAGGACAACATAAAATCTGGGGCTCTGTGCTTTCTTTCGTTCTGAACAAGTGTTACTGTTTTCTGCACAAAAGCGATTCTGTGAAGCAATGTGAACACTTGTGCTTCCCAGGCACAGAGAAGGTGCTAGCAGGGAATTCTCTGCCTGCCTTTCCCCAGTGCTCTGCAAGCTCTCCAGGACAACATAAAATCTGGGGCTCTGTGCTTTCTTTCGTTCTGAACAAGTGTTAGTGTTTTCTGCACAAAAGCGATTCTGCGAAGCAATGTGAACAGGCACAGAGAAGGTGCTAGCAGGGAATTCTCTGCCTGCCTTTCCCCAGTGCTCTGCAAGCTCTCCAGGACAACATAAAATCTGGGGCTCTGTGCTTTCTTTCGTTCTGAACAAGTGTTACTGTTTTCTGCACAAAAGCGATTCTGCGAAGCAATGTGAACACTTGTGCTTCCCAGGCACAGAGAAGGTGCTAGCAGGGAATTCTCTGCCTGCCTTTCCCCAGTGCTCTGCAAGCTCTCCAGGACAACATAAAATCTGGGGCTCTGTGCTTTCTTTCGTTCTGAACAAGTGTTACTGTTTTCTGCACAAAAGCGATTCTGCGAAGCAATGTGAACACTTGTGCTTCCCAGGCACAGAGAAGGTGCTAGCAGGGAATTCTCTGCCTGCCTTTCCCCAGTGCTCTGCAAGCTCTCCAGGACAACATAAAATCTGGGGCTCTGTGCTTTCTTTCGTTCTGAACAAGTGTTACTGTTTTCTGCACAAAAGCGATTCTGTGAAGCAATGTGAACACTTCTGCTTCCCAGGCACAGAGAAGGTGCTAGCAGGGAATTCTCTGCCTGCCTTTCCCCAGTGCTCTGCCAGCTCTCCAGGACAACATAAAATCTGGGGCTCTGTGCTTTCTTTCGTTCTGAACAAGTGTTACTGTTTTCTGCACAAAAGCGATTCTGTGAAGCAATGTGAACACTTCTGCTTCCCAGGCACAGAGAAGGTGCTAGCAGGGAATTCTCTGCCTGCCTTTCCCCAGTGCTCTGCAAGCTCTCCAGGACAACATAAAATCTGGGGCTCTGTGCTTTCTTTCGTTCTGAACAAGTGTTACTGTTTTCTGCACAAAAGCGATTCTGCGAAGCAATGTGAACACTTGTGCTTCCCAGGCACAGAGAAGGTGCTAGCAGGGAATTCTCTGCCTGCCTTTCCCCAGTGCTCTGCAAGCTCTCCAGGACAACATAAAATCTGGGGCTCTGTGCTTTCTTTCGTTCTGAACAAGTGTTACTGTTTTCTGCACAAAAGCGATTCTGCGAAGCAATGTGAACACTTCTGCTTCCCAGGCACAGAGAAGGTGCTAGCAGGGAATTCTCTGCCTGCCTTTCCCCAGTGCTCTGCAAGCTCTCCAGGACAACATAAAATCTGGGGCTCTGTGCTTTCTTTCGTTCTGAACAAGTGTTACTGTTTTCTGCACAAAAGCGATTCTGCGAAGCAATGTGAACAGGCACAGAGAAGGTGCTAGCAGGGAATTCTCTGCCTGCCTTTCCCCAGTGCTCTGCAAGCTCTCCAGGACAACATAAAATCTGGGGCTCTGTGCTTTCTTTCGTTCTGAACAAGTGTTACTGTTTTCTGCACAAAAGCGATTCTGCGAAGCAATGTGAACACTTGTGCTTCCCAGGCACAGAGAAGGTGCTAGCAGGGAATTCTCTGCCTGCCTTTCCCCAGTGCTCTGCAAGCTCTCCAGGACAACATAAAATCTGGGGCTCTGTGCTTTCTTTCGTTCTGAACAAGTGTTACTGTTTTCTGCACAAAAGCGATTCTGCGAAGCAATGTGAACACTTGTGCTTCCCAGGCACAGAGAAGGTGCTAGCAGGGAATTCTCTGCCTGCCTTTCCCCAGTGCTCTGCAAGCTCTCCAGGACAACATAAAATCTGGGGCTCTGTGCTTTCTTTCGTTCTGAACAAGTGTTACTGTTTTCTTCACAAAAGCGATTCTGCGAAGCAATGTGAACACTTGTGCTTCCCAGGCACAGAGAAGGTGCTAGCAGGGAATTCTCTGCCTGCCTTTCCCCAGTGCTCTGCAAGCTCTCCAGGACAACATAAAATCTGGGGCTCTGTGCTTTCTTTCGTTCTGAACAAGTGTTACTGTTTTCTGCACAAAAGCGATTCTGCGAAGCAATGTGAACACTTCTGCTTCCCAGGCACAGAGAAGGTGCTAGCAGGGAATTCTCTGCCTGCCTTTCCCCAGTGCTCTGCAAGCTCTCCAGGACAACAGCAAATCTGGGGCTCTGTGCTTTCTTTCGTTCTGAACAAGTGTTACTGTTTTCTGCACAAAAGCGATTCTGCGAAGCAATGTGAACAGGCACAGAGAAGGTGCTAGCAGGGAATTCTCTGCCTGCCTTTCCCCAGTGCTCTGCAAGCTCTCCAGGACAACATAAAATCTGGGGCTCTGTGCTTTCTTTCGTTCTGAACAAGTGTTACTGTTTTCTGCACAAAAGCGATTCTGTGAAGCAATGTGAACACTTCTGCTTCCCAGGCACAGAGAAGGTGCTAGCAGGGAATTCTCTGCCTGCCTTTCCCCAGTGCTCTGCAAGCTCTCCAGGACAACATAAAATCTGGGGCTCTGTGCTTTCTTTCGTTCTGAACAAGTGTTACTGTTTTCTGCACAAAAGCGATTCTGCGAAGCAATGTGAACACTTGTGCTTCCCAGGCACAGAGAAGGTGCTAGCAGGGAATTCTCTGCCTGCCTTTCCCCAGTGCTCTGCAAGCTCTCCAGGACAACATAAAATCTGGGGCTCTGTGCTTTCTTTCGTTCTGAACAAGTGTTACTGTTTTCTGCACAAAAGCGATTCTGCGAAGCAATGTGAACACTTCTGCTTCCCAGGCACAGAGAAGGTGCTAGCAGGGAATTCTCTGCCTGCCTTTCCCCAGTGCTCTGCAAGCTCTCCAGGACAACATAAAATCTGGGGCTCTGTGCTTTCTTTCGTTCTGAACAAGTGTTACTGTTTTCTGCACAAAAGCGATTCTGCGAAGCAATGTGAACAGGCACAGAGAAGGTGCTAGCAGGGAATTCTCTGCCTGCCTTTCCCCAGTGCTCTGCAAGCTCTCCAGGACAACATAAAATCTGGGGCTCTGTGCTTTCTTTCGTTCGGAACAAGTGTTACTGTTTTCTGCACAAAAGCGATTCTGCGAAGCAATGTGAACACTTGTGCTTCCCAGGCACAGAGAAGGTGCTAGCAGGGAATTCTCTGCCTGCCTTTCCCCAGTGCTCTGCAAGCTCTCCAGGACAACATAAAATCTGGGGCTCTGTGCTTTCTTTCGTTCTGAACAAGTGTTACTGTTTTCTTCACAAAAGCGATTCTGCGAAGCAATGTGAACACTTGTGCTTCCCAGGCACAGAGAAGGTGCTAGCAGGGAATTCTCTGCCTGCCTTTCCCCAGTGCTCTGCAAGCTCTCCAGGACAACATAAAATCTGGGGCTCTGTGCTTTCTTTCGTTCTGAACAAGTGTTACTGTTTTCTGCACAAAAGCGATTCTGCGAAGCAATGTGAACACTTCTGCTTCCCAGGCACAGAGAAGGTGCTAGCAGGGAATTCTCTGCCTGCCTTTCCCCAGTGCTCTGCAAGCTCTCCAGGACAACAGCAAATCTGGGGCTCTGTGCTTTCTTTCGTTCTGAACAAGTGTTACTGTTTTCTGCACAAAAGCGATTCTGCGAAGCAATGTGAACAGGCACAGAGAAGGTGCTAGCAGGGAATTCTCTGCCTGCCTTTCCCCAGTGCTCTGCAAGCTCTCCAGGACAACATAAAATCTGGGGCTCTGTGCTTTCTTTCGTTCTGAACAAGTGTTACTGTTTTCTGCACAAAAGCGATTCTGCGAAGCAATGTGAACACTTGTGCTTCCCAGGCACAGAGAAGGTGCTAGCAGGGAATTCTCTGCCTGCCTTTCCCCAGTGCTCTGCAAGCTCTCCAGGACAACATAAAATCTGGGGCTCTGTGCTTTCTTTCGTTCTGAACAAGTGTTACTGTTTTCTGCACAAAAGCGATTCTGCGAAGCAATGTGAACAGGCACAGAGAAGGTGCTAGCAGGGAATTCTCTGCCTGCCTTTCCCCAGTGCTCTGCAAGCTCTCCAGGACAACATAAAATCTGGGGCTCTGTGCTTTCTTTCGTTCTGAACAAGTGTTACTGTTTTCTGCACAAAAGCGATTCTGCGAAGCAATGTGAACACTTGTGCTTCCCAGGCACAGAGAAGGTGCTAGCAGGGAATTCTCTGCCTGCCTTTCCCCAGTGCTCTGCAAGCTCTCCAGGACAACAGCAAATCTGGGGCTCTGTGCTTTCTTTCATTCTGAACAAGTGTTACTGTTTTCTGCACAAAAGCGATTCTGCGAAGCAATGTGAACAGGCACAGAGAAGGTGCTAGCAGGGAATTCTCTGCCTGCCTTTCCCCAGTGCTCTGCAAGCTCTCCAGGACAACATAAAATCTGGGGCTCTGTGCTTTCTTTCATTCTGAACAAGTGTTACTGTTTTCTGCACAAAAGCGATTCTGCGAAGCAATGTGAACACTTGTGCTTCCCAGGCACAGAGAAGGTGCTAGCAGGGAATTCTCTGCCTGCCTTTCCCCAGTGCTCTGCAAGCTCTCCAGGACAACATAAAATCTGGGGCTCTGTGCTTTCTTTCGTTCTGAACAAGTGTTACTGTTTTCTGCACAAAAGCGATTCTGCCAAGCAATGTGAACACTTCTGCTTCCCAGGCACAGAGAAGGTGCTAGCAGGGAATTCTCTGCCTGCCTTTCCCCAGTGCTCTGCAAGCTCTCCAGGACAACATATAATCTGGGGCTCTGTGCTTTCTTTCGTTCTGAACAAGTGTTACTGTTTTCTGCACAAAAGCGATTCTGCCAAGCAATGTGAACACTTGTGCTTCCCAGGCACAGAGAAGGTGCTAGCAGGGAATTCTCTGCCTGCCTTTCCCCAGTGCTCTGCAAGCTCTCCAGGACAACATAAAATCTGGGGCTCTGTGCTTTCTTTCGTTCTGAACAAGTGTTACTGTTTTCTGCACAAAAGCGATTCTGCGAAGCAATGTGAACAGGCACAGAGAAGGTGCTAGCAGGGAATTCTCTGCCTGCCTTTCCCCAGTGCTCTGCAAGCTCTCCAGGACAACATAAAATCTGGGGCTCTGTGCTTTCTTTCATTCTGAACAAGTGTTACTGTTTTCTGCACAAAAGCGATTCTGCGAAGCAATGTGAACAGGCACAGAGAAGGTGCTAGCAGGGAATTCTCTGCCTGCCTTTCCCCAGTGCTCTGCAAGCTCTCCAGGACAACAGCAAATCTGGGGCTCTGTGCTTTCTTTCGTTCTGAACAAGTGTTACTGTTTTCTGCACAAAAGCGATTCTGCGAAGCAATGTGAACACTTGTGCTTCCCAGGCACAGAGAAGGTGCTAGCAGGGAATTCTCTGCCTGCCTTTCCCCAGTGCTCTGCAAGCTCTCCAGGACAACATAAAATCTGGGGCTCTGTGCTTTCTTTCGTTCTGAACAAGTGTTACTGTTTTCTGCACAGAAGAAATTCTGGAAGCAATGTGAACACTTCTGCTTCCCAGGCACAGAGAAGGTGCTAGCAGGGAATTCTCTGCCTGCCTTTCCCCAGTGCTCTGCAAGCTCTCCAGGACAACATAAAATCTGGGGCTCTGTGCTTTCTTTCCTTCTGAACAAGTGTTACTGTTTTCTGCACAAAAGCGATTCTGCGAAGCAATGTGAACAGGCACAGAGAAGGTGCTAGCAGGGAATTCTCTGCCTGCCTTTCCCCAGTGCTCTGCAAGCTCTCCAGGACAACATAAAATCTGGGGCTCTGTGCTTTCTTTCGTTCTGAACAAGTGTTACTGTTTTCTGCACAAAAGCGATTCTGCGAAGCAATGTGAACACTTGTGCTTCCCAGGCACAGAGAAGGTGCTAGCAGGGAATTCTCTGCCTGCCTTTCCCCAGTGCTCTGCAAGCTCTCCAGGACAACATAAAATCTGGGGCTCTGTGCTTTCTTTCGTTCTGAACAAGTGTTACTGTTTTCTGCACAAAAGCGATTCTGCGAAGCAATGTGAACACTTGTGCTTCCCAGGCACAGAGAAGGTGCTAGCAGGGAATTCTCTGCCTGCCTTTCCCCAGTGCTCTGCAAGCTCTCCAGGACAACATAAAATCTGGGGCTCTGTGCTTTCTTTCGTTCTGAACAAGTGTTACTGTTTTCTGCACAAAAGCGATTCTGCGAAGCAATGTGAACACTTGTGCTTCCCAGGCACAGAGAAGGTGCTAGCAGGGAATTCTCTGCCTGCCTTTCCCCAGTGCTCTGCAAGCTCTCCAGGACAACATAAAATCTGGGGCTCTGTGCTTTCTTTCGTTCTGAACAAGTGTTACTGTTTTCTGCACAAAAGCGATTCTGCGAAGCAATGTGAACACTTGTGCTTCCCAGGCACAGAGAAGGTGCTAGCAGGGAATTCTCTGCCTGCCTTTCCCCCGTGCTCTGCAAGCTCTCCAGGACAACAGCAAATCTGGGGCTCTGTGCTTTCTTTCATTCTGAACAAGTGTTACTGTTTTCTGCACAAAAGCGATTCTGCGAAGCAATGTGAACAGGCACAGAGAAGGTGCTAGCAGGGAATTCTCTGCCTGCCTTTCCCCAGTGCTCTGCAAGCTCTCCAGGACAACATAAAATCTGGGGCTCTGTGCTTTCTTTCATTCTGAACAAGTGTTACTGTTTTCTGCACAAAAGCGATTCTGCGAAGCAATGTGAACACTTCTGCTTCCCAGGCACAGAGAAGGTGCTAGCAGGGAATTCTCTGCCTGCCTTTCCCCAGTGCTCTGCAAGCTCTCCAGGACAACATAAAATCTGGGGCTCTGTGCTTTCTTTCATTCTGAACAAGTGTTACTGTTTTCTGCACAAAAGCGATTCTGCGAAGCAATGTGAACACTTGTGCTTCCCAGGCACAGAGAAGGTGCTAGCAGGGAATTCTCTGCCTGCCTTTCCCCAGTGCTCTGCAAGCTCTCAAGGACAACATAAAATCTGGGGCTCTGTGCTTTCTTTCGTTCTGAACAAGTGTTACTGTTTTCTGCACAAAAGCAATTCTGGAAGCAATGTGAACACTTCTGCTTCCCAGGCACAGAGAAGGTGCTAGCAGGGAATTCTCTGCCTGCCTTTCCCCAGTGCTCTGCAAGCTCTCCAGGACAACATAAAATCTGGGGCTCTGTGCTTTCTTTCGTTCTGAACAAGTGTTACTGTTTTCTGCACAAAAGCGATTCTGCGAAGCAATGTGAACAGGCACAGAGAAGGTGCTAGCAGGGAATTCTCTGCCTGCCTTTCCCCAGTGCTCTGCAAGCTCTCCAGGACAACATAAAATCTGGGGCTCTGTGCTTTCTTTCGTTCTGAACAAGTGTTACTGTTTTCTGCACAAAAGCGATTCTGCGAAGCAATGTGAACACTTGTGCTTCCCAGGCACAGAGAAGGTGCTAGCAGGGAATTCTCTGCCTGCCTTTCCCCAGTGCTCTGCAAGCTCTCCAGGACAACATAAAATCTGGGGCTCTGTGCTTTCTTTCGTTCTGAACAAGTGTTACTGTTTTCTGCACAAAAGCGATTCTGCGAAGCAATGTGAACACTTGTGCTTCCCAGGCACAGAGAAGGTGCTAGCAGGGAATTCTCTGCCTGCCTTTCCCCAGTGCTCTGCAAGCTCTCCAGGACAACATAAAATCTGGGGCTCTGTGCTTTCTTTCGTTCTGAACAAGTGTTACTGTTTTCTGCACAAAAGCGATTCTGCGAAGCAATGTGAACACTTGTGCTTCCCAGGCACAGAGAAGGTGCTAGCAGGGAATTCTCTGCCTGCCTTTCCCCAGTGCTCTGCAAGCTCTCCAGGACAACATAAAATCTGGGGCTCTGTGCTTTCTTTCGTTCTGAACAAGTGTTACTGTTTTCTGCACAAAAGCGATTCTGCGAAGCAATGTGAACACTTGTGCTTCCCAGGCACAGAGAAGGTGCTAGCAGGGAATTCTCTGCCTGCCTTTCCCCAGTGCTCTGCAAGCTCTCCAGGACAACAGCAAATCTGGGGCTCTGTGCTTTCTTTCATTCTGAACAAGTGTTACTGTTTTCTGCACAAAAGCGATTCTGCGAAGCAATGTGAACAGGCACAGAGAAGGTGCTAGCAGGGAATTCTCTGCCTGCCTTTCCCCAGTGCTCTGCAAGCTCTCCAGGACAACATAAAATCTGGGGCTCTGTGCTTTCTTTCATTCTGAACAAGTGTTACTGTTTTCTGCACAAAAGCGATTCTGCGAAGCAATGTGAACACTTCTGCTTCCCAGGCACAGAGAAGGTGCTAGCAGGGAATTCTCTGCCTGCCTTTCCCCAGTGCTCTGCAAGCTCTCCAGGACAACATAAAATCTGGGGCTCTGTGCTTTCTTTCATTCTGAACAAGTGTTACTGTTTTCTGCACAAAAGCGATTCTGCGAAGCAATGTGAACACTTGTGCTTCCCAGGCACAGAGAAGGTGCTAGCAGGGAATTCTCTGCCTGCCTTTCCCCAGTGCTCTGCAAGCTCTCCAGGACAACATAAAATCTGGGGCTCTGTGCTTTCTTTCGTTCTGAACAAGTGTTACTGTTTTCTGCACAAAAGCGATTCTGCCAAGCAATGTGAACACTTCTGCTTCCCAGGCACAGAGAAGGTGCTAGCAGGGAATTCTCTGCCTGCCTTTCCCCAGTGCTCTGCAAGCTCTCCAGGACAACATAAAATCTGGGGCTCTGTGCTTTCTTTCGTTCTGAACAAGTGTTACTGTTTTCTGCACAAAAGCGATTCTGCCAAGCAATGTGAACACTTCTGCTTCCCAGGCACAGAGAAGGTGCTAGCAGGGAATTCTCTGCCTGCCTTTCCCCAGTGCTCTGCAAGCTCTCCAGGACAACATAAAATCTGGGGCTCTGTGCTTTCTTTCGTTCTGAACAAGTGTTACTGTTTTCTGCACAAAAGCGATTCTGCGAAGCAATGTGAACAGGCACAGAGAAGGTGCTAGCAGGGAATTCTCTGCCTGCCTTTCCCCAGTGCTCTGCAAGCTCTCCAGGACAACATAAAATCTGGGGCTCTGTGCTTTCTTTCGTTCTGAACAAGTGTTACTGTTTTCTGCACAAAAGCGATTCTGCGAAGCAATGTGAACAGGCACAGAGAAGGTGCTAGCAGGGAATTCTCTGCCTGCCTTTCCCCAGTGCTCTGCAAGCTCTCCAGGACAACAGCAAATCTGGGGCTCTGTGCTTTCTTTCGTTCTGAACAAGTGTTACTGTTTTCTGCACAAAAGCGATTCTGCGAAGCAATGTGAACACTTGTGCTTCCCAGGCACAGAGAAGGTGCTAGCAGGGAATTCTCTGCCTGCCTTTCCCCAGTGCTCTGCAAGCTCTCCAGGACAACATAAAATCTGGGGCTCTGTGCTTTCTTTCGTTCTGAACAAGTGTTAGTGTTTTCTGCACAAAAGCGATTCTGCGAAGCAATGTGAACAGGCACAGAGAAGGTGCTAGCAGGGAATTCTCTGCCTGCCTTTCCCCAGTGCTCTGCAAGCTCTCCAGGACAACAGCAAATCTGGGGCTCTGTGCTTTCTTTCGTTCTGAACAAGTGTTACTGTTTTCTGCACAAAAGCGATTCTGCGAAGCAATGTGAACACTTGTGCTTCCCAGGCACAGAGAAGGTGCTAGCAGGGAATTCTCTGCCTGCCTTTCCCCAGTGCTCTGCAAGCTCTCCAGGACAACATAAAATCTGGGGCTCTGTGCTTTATTTCGTTCTGAACAAGTGTTAGTGTTTTCTGCACAGAAGCAATTCTGGAAGCAATGTGAACACTTCTGCTTCCCAGGCACAGAGAAGGTGCTAGCAGGGAATTCTCTGCCTGCCTTTCCCCAGTGCTCTGCAAGCTCTCCAGGACAACATAAAATCTGGGGCTCTGTGCTTTCTTTCCTTCTGAACAAGTGTTACTGTTTTCTGCACAAAAGCGATTCTGCGAAGCAATGTGAACAGGCACAGAGAAGGTGCTAGCAGGGAATTCTCTGCCTGCCTTTCCCCAGTGCTCTGCAAGCTCTCCAGGACAACATAAAATCTGGGGCTCTGTGCTTTCTTTCGTTCTGAACAAGTGTTACTGTTTTCTGCACAAAAGCGATTCTGCGAAGCAATGTGAACACTTCTGCTTCCCAGGCACAGAGAAGGTGCTAGCAGGGAATTCTCTGCCTGCCTTTCCCCAGTGCTCTGCAAGCTCTCCAGGACAACATAAAATCTGGGGCTCTGTGCTTTCTTTCGTTCTGAACAAGTGTTACTGTTTTCTGCACAAAAGCGATTCTGCGAAGCAATGTGAACAGGCACAGAGAAGGTGCTAGCAGGGAATTCTCTGCCTGCCTTTCCCCAGTGCTCTGCAAGCTCTCCAGGACAACATAAAATCTGGGGCTCTGTGCTTTCTTTCGTTCGGAACAAGTGTTACTGTTTTCTGCACAAAAGCGATTCTGCGAAGCAATGTGAACACTTGTGCTTCCCAGGCACAGAGAAGGTGCTAGCAGGGAATTCTCTGCCTGCCTTTCCCCAGTGCTCTGCAAGCTCTCCAGGACAACATAAAATCTGGGGCTCTGTGCTTTCTTTCGTTCTGAACAAGTGTTACTGTTTTCTTCACAAAAGCGATTCTGCGAAGCAATGTGAACACTTGTGCTTCCCAGGCACAGAGAAGGTGCTAGCAGGGAATTCTCTGCCTGCCTTTCCCCAGTGCTCTGCAAGCTCTCCAGGACAACATAAAATCTGGGGCTCTGTGCTTTCTTTCGTTCTGAACAAGTGTTACTGTTTTCTGCACAAAAGCGATTCTGCGAAGCAATGTGAACACTTCTGCTTCCCAGGCACAGAGAAGGTGCTAGCAGGGAATTCTCTGCCTGCCTTTCCCCAGTGCTCTGCAAGCTCTCCAGGACAACAGCAAATCTGGGGCTCTGTGCTTTCTTTCGTTCTGAACAAGTGTTACTGTTTTCTGCACAAAAGCGATTCTGCGAAGCAATGTGAACAGGCACAGAGAAGGTGCTAGCAGGGAATTCTCTGCCTGCCTTTCCCCAGTGCTCTGCAAGCTCTCCAGGACAACATAAAATCTGGGGCTCTGTGCTTTCTTTCGTTCTGAACAAGTGTTACTGTTTTCTGCACAAAAGCGATTCTGCGAAGCAATGTGAACACTTGTGCTTCCCAGGCACAGAGAAGGTGCTAGCAGGGAATTCTCTGCCTGCCTTTCCCCAGTGCTCTGCAAGCTCTCCAGGACAACATAAAATCTGGGGCTCTGTGCTTTCTTTCGTTCTGAACAAGTGTTACTGTTTTCTGCACAAAAGCGATTCTGCGAAGCAATGTGAACAGGCACAGAGAAGGTGCTAGCAGGGAATTCTCTGCCTGCCTTTCCCCAGTGCTCTGCAAGCTCTCCAGGACAACATAAAATCTGGGGCTCTGTGCTTTCTTTCGTTCTGAACAAGTGTTACTGTTTTCTGCACAAAAGCGATTCTGCGAAGCAATGTGAACACTTGTGCTTCCCAGGCACAGAGAAGGTGCTAGCAGGGAATTCTCTGCCTGCCTTTCCCCAGTGCTCTGCAAGCTCTCCAGGACAACAGCAAATCTGGGGCTCTGTGCTTTCTTTCATTCTGAACAAGTGTTACTGTTTTCTGCACAAAAGCGATTCTGCGAAGCAATGTGAACAGGCACAGAGAAGGTGCTAGCAGGGAATTCTCTGCCTGCCTTTCCCCAGTGCTCTGCAAGCTCTCCAGGACAACATAAAATCTGGGGCTCTGTGCTTTCTTTCATTCTGAACAAGTGTTACTGTTTTCTGCACAAAAGCGATTCTGCGAAGCAATGTGAACACTTGTGCTTCCCAGGCACAGAGAAGGTGCTAGCAGGGAATTCTCTGCCTGCCTTTCCCCAGTGCTCTGCAAGCTCTCCAGGACAACATAAAATCTGGGGCTCTGTGCTTTCTTTCGTTCTGAACAAGTGTTACTGTTTTCTGCACAAAAGCGATTCTGCCAAGCAATGTGAACACTTCTGCTTCCCAGGCACAGAGAAGGTGCTAGCAGGGAATTCTCTGCCTGCCTTTCCCCAGTGCTCTGCAAGCTCTCCAGGACAACATATAATCTGGGGCTCTGTGCTTTCTTTCGTTCTGAACAAGTGTTACTGTTTTCTGCACAAAAGCGATTCTGCCAAGCAATGTGAACACTTGTGCTTCCCAGGCACAGAGAAGGTGCTAGCAGGGAATTCTCTGCCTGCCTTTCCCCAGTGCTCTGCAAGCTCTCCAGGACAACATAAAATCTGGGGCTCTGTGCTTTCTTTCGTTCTGAACAAGTGTTACTGTTTTCTGCACAAAAGCGATTCTGCGAAGCAATGTGAACAGGCACAGAGAAGGTGCTAGCAGGGAATTCTCTGCCTGCCTTTCCCCAGTGCTCTGCAAGCTCTCCAGGACAACATAAAATCTGGGGCTCTGTGCTTTCTTTCATTCTGAACAAGTGTTACTGTTTTCTGCACAAAAGCGATTCTGCGAAGCAATGTGAACAGGCACAGAGAAGGTGCTAGCAGGGAATTCTCTGCCTGCCTTTCCCCAGTGCTCTGCAAGCTCTCCAGGACAACAGCAAATCTGGGGCTCTGTGCTTTCTTTCGTTCTGAACAAGTGTTACTGTTTTCTGCACAAAAGCGATTCTGCGAAGCAATGTGAACACTTGTGCTTCCCAGGCACAGAGAAGGTGCTAGCAGGGAATTCTCTGCCTGCCTTTCCCCAGTGCTCTGCAAGCTCTCCAGGACAACATAAAATCTGGGGCTCTGTGCTTTCTTTCGTTCTGAACAAGTGTTACTGTTTTCTGCACAGAAGAAATTCTGGAAGCAATGTGAACACTTCTGCTTCCCAGGCACAGAGAAGGTGCTAGCAGGGAATTCTCTGCCTGCCTTTCCCCAGTGCTCTGCAAGCTCTCCAGGACAACATAAAATCTGGGGCTCTGTGCTTTCTTTCCTTCTGAACAAGTGTTACTGTTTTCTGCACAAAAGCGATTCTGCGAAGCAATGTGAACAGGCACAGAGAAGGTGCTAGCAGGGAATTCTCTGCCTGCCTTTCCCCAGTGCTCTGCAAGCTCTCCAGGACAACATAAAATCTGGGGCTCTGTGCTTTCTTTCGTTCTGAACAAGTGTTACTGTTTTCTGCACAAAAGCGATTCTGCGAAGCAATGTGAACACTTGTGCTTCCCAGGCACAGAGAAGGTGCTAGCAGGGAATTCTCTGCCTGCCTTTCCCCAGTGCTCTGCAAGCTCTCCAGGACAACATAAAATCTGGGGCTCTGTGCTTTCTTTCGTTCTGAACAAGTGTTACTGTTTTCTGCACAAAAGCGATTCTGCGAAGCAATGTGAACACTTGTGCTTCCCAGGCACAGAGAAGGTGCTAGCAGGGAATTCTCTGCCTGCCTTTCCCCAGTGCTCTGCAAGCTCTCCAGGACAACATAAAATCTGGGGCTCTGTGCTTTCTTTCGTTCTGAACAAGTGTTACTGTTTTCTGCACAAAAGCGATTCTGCGAAGCAATGTGAACACTTGTGCTTCCCAGGCACAGAGAAGGTGCTAGCAGGGAATTCTCTGCCTGCCTTTCCCCAGTGCTCTGCAAGCTCTCCAGGACAACATAAAATCTGGGGCTCTGTGCTTTCTTTCGTTCTGAACAAGTGTTACTGTTTTCTGCACAAAAGCGATTCTGCGAAGCAATGTGAACACTTGTGCTTCCCAGGCACAGAGAAGGTGCTAGCAGGGAATTCTCTGCCTGCCTTTCCCCCGTGCTCTGCAAGCTCTCCAGGACAACAGCAAATCTGGGGCTCTGTGCTTTCTTTCATTCTGAACAAGTGTTACTGTTTTCTGCACAAAAGCGATTCTGCGAAGCAATGTGAACAGGCACAGAGAAGGTGCTAGCAGGGAATTCTCTGCCTGCCTTTCCCCAGTGCTCTGCAAGCTCTCCAGGACAACATAAAATCTGGGGCTCTGTGCTTTCTTTCATTCTGAACAAGTGTTACTGTTTTCTGCACAAAAGCGATTCTGCGAAGCAATGTGAACACTTCTGCTTCCCAGGCACAGAGAAGGTGCTAGCAGGGAATTCTCTGCCTGCCTTTCCCCAGTGCTCTGCAAGCTCTCCAGGACAACATAAAATCTGGGGCTCTGTGCTTTCTTTCATTCTGAACAAGTGTTACTGTTTTCTGCACAAAAGCGATTCTGCGAAGCAATGTGAACACTTGTGCTTCCCAGGCACAGAGAAGGTGCTAGCAGGGAATTCTCTGCCTGCCTTTCCCCAGTGCTCTGCAAGCTCTCAAGGACAACATAAAATCTGGGGCTCTGTGCTTTCTTTCGTTCTGAACAAGTGTTACTGTTTTCTGCACAAAAGCAATTCTGGAAGCAATGTGAACACTTCTGCTTCCCAGGCACAGAGAAGGTGCTAGCAGGGAATTCTCTGCCTGCCTTTCCCCAGTGCTCTGCAAGCTCTCCAGGACAACATAAAATCTGGGGCTCTGTGCTTTCTTTCGTTCTGAACAAGTGTTACTGTTTTCTGCACAAAAGCGATTCTGCGAAGCAATGTGAACAGGCACAGAGAAGGTGCTAGCAGGGAATTCTCTGCCTGCCTTTCCCCAGTGCTCTGCAAGCTCTCCAGGACAACATAAAATCTGGGGCTCTGTGCTTTCTTTCGTTCTGAACAAGTGTTACTGTTTTCTGCACAAAAGCGATTCTGCGAAGCAATGTGAACACTTGTGCTTCCCAGGCACAGAGAAGGTGCTAGCAGGGAATTCTCTGCCTGCCTTTCCCCAGTGCTCTGCAAGCTCTCCAGGACAACATAAAATCTGGGGCTCTGTGCTTTCTTTCGTTCTGAACAAGTGTTACTGTTTTCTGCACAAAAGCGATTCTGCGAAGCAATGTGAACACTTGTGCTTCCCAGGCACAGAGAAGGTGCTAGCAGGGAATTCTCTGCCTGCCTTTCCCCAGTGCTCTGCAAGCTCTCCAGGACAACATAAAATCTGGGGCTCTGTGCTTTCTTTCGTTCTGAACAAGTGTTACTGTTTTCTGCACAAAAGCGATTCTGCGAAGCAATGTGAACACTTGTGCTTCCCAGGCACAGAGAAGGTGCTAGCAGGGAATTCTCTGCCTGCCTTTCCCCAGTGCTCTGCAAGCTCTCCAGGACAACATAAAATCTGGGGCTCTGTGCTTTCTTTCGTTCTGAACAAGTGTTACTGTTTTCTGCACAAAAGCGATTCTGCGAAGCAATGTGAACACTTGTGCTTCCCAGGCACAGAGAAGGTGCTAGCAGGGAATTCTCTGCCTGCCTTTCCCCAGTGCTCTGCAAGCTCTCCAGGACAACAGCAAATCTGGGGCTCTGTGCTTTCTTTCATTCTGAACAAGTGTTACTGTTTTCTGCACAAAAGCGATTCTGCGAAGCAATGTGAACAGGCACAGAGAAGGTGCTAGCAGGGAATTCTCTGCCTGCCTTTCCCCAGTGCTCTGCAAGCTCTCCAGGACAACATAAAATCTGGGGCTCTGTGCTTTCTTTCATTCTGAACAAGTGTTACTGTTTTCTGCACAAAAGCGATTCTGCGAAGCAATGTGAACACTTCTGCTTCCCAGGCACAGAGAAGGTGCTAGCAGGGAATTCTCTGCCTGCCTTTCCCCAGTGCTCTGCAAGCTCTCCAGGACAACATAAAATCTGGGGCTCTGTGCTTTCTTTCATTCTGAACAAGTGTTACTGTTTTCTGCACAAAAGCGATTCTGCGAAGCAATGTGAACACTTGTGCTTCCCAGGCACAGAGAAGGTGCTAGCAGGGAATTCTCTGCCTGCCTTTCCCCAGTGCTCTGCAAGCTCTCCAGGACAACATAAAATCTGGGGCTCTGTGCTTTCTTTCGTTCTGAACAAGTGTTACTGTTTTCTGCACAAAAGCGATTCTGCCAAGCAATGTGAACACTTCTGCTTCCCAGGCACAGAGAAGGTGCTAGCAGGGAATTCTCTGCCTGCCTTTCCCCAGTGCTCTGCAAGCTCTCCAGGACAACATAAAATCTGGGGCTCTGTGCTTTCTTTCGTTCTGAACAAGTGTTACTGTTTTCTGCACAAAAGCGATTCTGCCAAGCAATGTGAACACTTCTGCTTCCCAGGCACAGAGAAGGTGCTAGCAGGGAATTCTCTGCCTGCCTTTCCCCAGTGCTCTGCAAGCTCTCCAGGACAACATAAAATCTGGGGCTCTGTGCTTTCTTTCGTTCTGAACAAGTGTTACTGTTTTCTGCACAAAAGCGATTCTGCGAAGCAATGTGAACAGGCACAGAGAAGGTGCTAGCAGGGAATTCTCTGCCTGCCTTTCCCCAGTGCTCTGCAAGCTCTCCAGGACAACATAAAATCTGGGGCTCTGTGCTTTCTTTCGTTCTGAACAAGTGTTACTGTTTTCTGCACAAAAGCGATTCTGCGAAGCAATGTGAACAGGCACAGAGAAGGTGCTAGCAGGGAATTCTCTGCCTGCCTTTCCCCAGTGCTCTGCAAGCTCTCCAGGACAACAGCAAATCTGGGGCTCTGTGCTTTCTTTCGTTCTGAACAAGTGTTACTGTTTTCTGCACAAAAGCGATTCTGCGAAGCAATGTGAACACTTGTGCTTCCCAGGCACAGAGAAGGTGCTAGCAGGGAATTCTCTGCCTGCCTTTCCCCAGTGCTCTGCAAGCTCTCCAGGACAACATAAAATCTGGGGCTCTGTGCTTTCTTTCGTTCTGAACAAGTGTTAGTGTTTTCTGCACAAAAGCGATTCTGCGAAGCAATGTGAACAGGCACAGAGAAGGTGCTAGCAGGGAATTCTCTGCCTGCCTTTCCCCAGTGCTCTGCAAGCTCTCCAGGACAACAGCAAATCTGGGGCTCTGTGCTTTCTTTCGTTCTGAACAAGTGTTACTGTTTTCTGCACAAAAGCGATTCTGCGAAGCAATGTGAACACTTGTGCTTCCCAGGCACAGAGAAGGTGCTAGCAGGGAATTCTCTGCCTGCCTTTCCCCAGTGCTCTGCAAGCTCTCCAGGACAACATAAAATCTGGGGCTCTGTGCTTTATTTCGTTCTGAACAAGTGTTAGTGTTTTCTGCACAGAAGCAATTCTGGAAGCAATGTGAACACTTCTGCTTCCCAGGCACAGAGAAGGTGCTAGCAGGGAATTCTCTGCCTGCCTTTCCCCAGTGCTCTGCAAGCTCTCCAGGACAACATAAAATCTGGGGCTCTGTGCTTTCTTTCCTTCTGAACAAGTGTTACTGTTTTCTGCACAAAAGCGATTCTGCGAAGCAATGTGAACAGGCACAGAGAAGGTGCTAGCAGGGAATTCTCTGCCTGCCTTTCCCCAGTGCTCTGCAAGCTCTCCAGGACAACATAAAATCTGGGGCTCTGTGCTTTCTTTCGTTCTGAACAAGTGTTACTGTTTTCTGCACAAAAGCGATTCTGCGAAGCAATGTGAACACTTGTGCTTCCCAGGCACAGAGAAGGTGCTAGCAGGGAATTCTCTGCCTGCCTTTCCCCAGTGCTCTGCAAGCTCTCCAGGACAACATAAAATCTGGGGCTCTGTGCTTTCTTTCGTTCTGAACAAGTGTTACTGTTTTCTGCACAAAAGCGATTCTGCGAAGCAATGTGAACACTTGTGCTTCCCAGGCACAGAGAAGGTGCTAGCAGGGAATTCTCTGCCTGCCTTTCCCCAGTGCTCTGCAAGCTCTCCAGGACAACATAAAATCTGGGGCTCTGTGCTTTCTTTCGTTCTGAACAAGTGTTACTGTTTTCTGCACAAAAGCGATTCTGTGAAGCAATGTGAACACTTCTGCTTCCCAGGCACAGAGAAGGTGCTAGCAGGGAATTCTCTGCCTGCCTTTCCCCAGTGCTCTGCAAGCTCTCCAGGACAACATAAAATCTGGGGCTCTGTGCTTTCTTTCGTTCTGAACAAGTGTTACTGTTTTCTGCACAAAAGCGATTCTGTGAAGCAATGTGAACACTTCTGCTTCCCAGGCACAGAGAAGGTGCTAGCAGGGAATTCTCTGCCTGCCTTTCCCCAGTGCTCTGCAAGCTCTCCAGGACAACATAAAATCTGGGGCTCTGTGCTTTCTTTCGTTCTGAACAAGTGTTACTGTTTTCTGCACAAAAGCGATTCTGCGAAGCAATGTGAACACTTGTGCTTCCCAGGCACAGAGAAGGTGCTAGCAGGGAATTCTCTGCCTGCCTTTCCCCAGTGCTCTGCAAGCTCTCCAGGACAACAGCAAATCTGGGGCTCTGTGCTTTCTTTCCTTCTGAACAAGTGTTACTGTTTTCTGCACAAAAGCGATTCTGCGAAGCAATGTGAACAGGCACAGAGAAGGTGCTAGCAGGGAATTCTCTGCCTGCCTTTCCCCGGTGCTCTGCAAGCTCTCCAGGACAACATAAAATCTGGGGCTCTGTGCTTTCTTTCATTCTGAACAAGTGTTACTGTTTTCTGCACAAAAGCGATTCTGCGAAGCAATGTGAACACTTGTGCTTCCCAGGCACAGAGAAGGTGCTAGCAGGGAATTCTCTGCCTGCCTTTCCCCAGTGCTCTGCAAGCTCTCCAGGACAACATAAAATCTGGGGCTCTGTGCTTTCTTTCGTTCTGAACAAGTGTTACTGTTTTCTGCACAAAAGCGATTCTGTGAAGCAATGTGAACACTTGTGCTTCCCAGGCACAGAGAAGGTGCTAGCAGGGAATTCTCTGCCTGCCTTTCCCCAGTGCTCTGCAAGCTCTCCAGGACAACATAAAATCTGGGGCTCTGTGCTTTCTTTCGTTCTGAACAAGTGTTACTGTTTTCTGCACAAAAGCGATTCTGCGAAGCAATGTGAACAGGCACAGAGAAGGTGCTAGCAGGGAATTCTCTGCCTGCCTTTCCCCAGTGCTCTGCAAGCTCTCCAGGACAACATAAAATCTGGGGCTCTGTGCTTTCTTTCGTTCTGAACAAGTGTTACTGTTTTCTGCACAAAAGCGATTCTGCGAAGCAATGTGAACACTTGTGCTTCCCAGGCACAGAGAAGGTGCTAGCAGGGAATTCTCTGCCTGCCTTTCCCCAGTGCTCTGCAAGCTCTCCAGGACAACATAAAATCTGGGGCTCTGTGCTTTCTTTCGTTCTGAACAAGTGTTACTGTTTTCTGCACAAAAGCGATTCTGCGAAGCAATGTGAACACTTCTGCTTCCCAGGCACAGAGAAGGTGCTAGCAGGGAATTCTCTGCCTGCCTTTCCCCAGTGCTCTGCAAGCTCTCCAGGACAACATAAAATCTGGGGCTCTGTGCTTTCTTTCGTTCTGAACAAGTGTTACTGTTTTCTGCACAAAAGCGATTCTGCGAAGCAATGTGAACAGGCACAGAGAAGGTGCTAGCAGGGAATTCTCTGCCTGCCTTTCCCCAGTGCTCTGCAAGCTCTCCAGGACAACATAAAATCTGGGGCTCTGTGCTTTCTTTCGTTCTGAACAAGTGTTACTGTTTTCTGCACAAAAGCGATTCTGCGAAGCAATGTGAACACTTGTGCTTCCCAGGCACAGAGAAGGTGCTAGCAGGGAATTCTCTGCCTGCCTTTCCCCAGTGCTCTGCAAGCTCTCCAGGACAACATAAAATCTGGGGCTCTGTGCTTTCTTTCGTTCTGAACAAGTGTTACTGTTTTCTGCACAAAAGCGATTCTGTGAAGCAATGTGAACACTTCTGCTTCCCAGGCACAGAGAAGGTGCTAGCAGGGAATTCTCTGCCTGCCTTTCCCCAGTGCTCTGCAAGCTCTCCAGGACAACATAAAATCTGGGGCTCTGTGCTTTCTTTCGTTCTGAACAAGTGTTACTGTTTTCTGCACAAAAGCGATTCTGCGAAGCAATGTGAACACTTGTGCTTCCCAGGCACAGAGAAGGTGCTAGCAGGGAATTCTCTGCCTGCCTTTCCCCAGTGCTCTGCAAGCTCTCCAGGACAACATAAAATCTGGGGCTCTGTGCTTTCTTTCGTTCTGAACAAGTGTTACTGTTTTCTGCACAAAAGCGATTCTGCGAAGCAATGTGAACACTTGTGCTTCCCAGGCACAGAGAAGGTGCTAGCAGGGAATTCTCTGCCTGCCTTTCCCCAGTGCTCTGCAAGCTCTCCAGGACAACAGCAAATCTGGGGCTCTGTGCTTTCTTTCGTTCTGAACAAGTGTTACTGTTTTCTGCACAAAAGCGATTCTGCGAAGCAATGTGAACAGGCACAGAGAAGGTGCTAGCAGGGAATTCTCTGCCTGCCTTTCCCCAGTGCTCTGCAAGCTCTCCAGGACAACATAAAAGCTGGGGCTCTGTGCTTTCTTTCGTTCTGAACAAGTGTTACTGTTTTCTGCACAAAAGCGATTCTGCGAAGCAATGTGAACACTTGTGCTTCCCAGGCACAGAGAAGGTGCTAGCAGGGAATTCTCTGCCTGCCTTTCCCCAGTGCTCTGCAAGCTCTCCAGGACAACATAAAATCTGGGGCTCTGTGCTTTCTTTCGTTCTGAACAAGTGTTAGTGTTTTCTGCACAAAAGCGATTCTGCGAAGCAATGTGAACACTTGTGCTTCCCAGGCACAGAGAAGGTGCTAGCAGGGAATTCTCTGCCTGCCTTTCCCCAGTGCTCTGCAAGCTCTCCAGGACAACAGCAAATCTGGGGCTCTGTGCTTTCTTTCGTTCTGAACAAGTGTTAGTGTTTTCTGCACAAAAGCGATTCTGTGAAGCAATGTGAACACTTCTGCTTCCCAGGCACAGAGAAGGTGCTAGCAGGGAATTCTCTGCCTGCCTTTCCCCAGTGCTCTGCAAGCTCTCCAGGACAACATAAAATCTGGGGCTCTGTGCTTTCTTTCGTTCTGAACAAGTGTTACTGTTTTCTGCACAAAAGCGATTCTGCGAAGCAATGTGAACACTTGTGCTTCCCAGGCACAGAGAAGGTGCTAGCAGGGAATTCTCTGCCTGCCTTTCCCCAGTGCTCTGCAAGCTCTCCAGGACAACATAAAATCTGGGGCTCTGTGCTTTCTTTCGTTCTGAACAAGTATTACTGTTTTCTGCACAAAAGCGATTCTGCGAAGCAATGTGAACACTTGTGCTTCCCAGGCACAGAGAAGGTGCTAGCAGGGAATTCTCTGCCTGCCTTTCCCCAGTGCTCTGCAAGCTCTCCAGGACAACAGCAAATCTGGGGCTCTGTGCTTTCTTTCGTTCTGAACAAGTGTTACTGTTTTCTGCACAAAAGCGATTCTGCGAAGCAATGTGAACAGGCACAGAGAAGGTGCTAGCAGGGAATTCTCTGCCTGCCTTTCCCCGGTGCTCTGCAAGCTCTCCAGGACAACATAAAATCTGGGGCTCTGTGCTTTCTTTCGTTCTGAACAAGTGTTACTGTTTTCTGCACAAAAGCGATTCTGCGAAGCAATGTGAACACTTGTGCTTCCCAGGCACAGAGAAGGTGCTAGCAGGGAATTCTCTGCCTGCCTTTCCCCAGTGCTCTGCAAGCTCTCCAGGACAACATAAAATCTGGGGCTCTGTGCTTTCTTTCGTTCTGAACAAGTGTTACTGTTTTCTGCACAAAAGCGATTCTGCGAAGCAATGTGAACAGGCACAGAGAAGGTGCTAGCAGGGAATTCTCTGCCTGCCTTTCCCCAGTGCTCTGCAAGCTCTCCAGGACAACATAAAATCTGGGGCTCTGTGCTTTCTTTCGTTCTGAACAAGTGTTACTGTTTTCTGCACAAAAGCGATTCTGCGAAGCAATGTGAACACTTGTGCTTCCCAGGCACAGAGAAGGTGCTAGCAGGGAATTCTCTGCCTGCCTTTCCCCAGTGCTCTGCAAGCTCTCCAGGACAACATAAAATCTGGGGCTCTGTGCTTTCTTTCGTTCTGAACAAGTGTTAGTGTTTTCTGCACAAAAGCGATTCTGCGAAGCAATGTGAACACTTGTGCTTCCCAGGCACAGAGAAGGTGCTAGCAGGGAATTCTCTGCCTGCCTTTCCCCAGTGCTCTGCAAGCTCTCCAGGACAACATAAAATCTGGGGCTCTGTGCTTTCTTTCGTTCTGAACAAGTGTTAGTGTTTTCTGCACAAAAGCGATTCTGTGAAGCAATGTGAACACTTCTGCTTCCCAGGCACAGAGAAGGTGCTAGCAGGGAATTCTCTGCCTGCCTTTCCCCAGTGCTCTGCAAGCTCTCCAGGACAACATAAAATCTGGGGCTCTGTGCTTTCTTTCCTTCTGAACAAGTGTTACTGTTTTCTGCACAAAAGCGATTCTGCGAAGCAATGTGAACACTTGTGCTTCCCAGGCACAGAGAAGGTGCTAGCAGGGAATTCTCTGCCTGCCTTTCCCCAGTGCTCTGCAAGCTCTCCAGGACAACATAAAATCTGGGGCTCTGTGCTTTCTTTCGTTCTGAACAAGTGTTACTGTTTTCTGCACAAAAGCGATTCTGCGAAGCAATGTGAACACTTGTGCTTCCCAGGCACAGAGAAGGTGCTAGCAGGGAATTCTCTGCCTGCCTTTCCCCAGTGCTCTGCAAGCTCTCCAGGACAACAGCAAATCTGGGGCTCTGTGCTTTCTTTCGTTCTGAACAAGTGTTACTGTTTTCTGCACAAAAGCGATTCTGCGAAGCAATGTGAACAGGCACAGAGAAGGTGCTAGCAGGGAATTCTCTGCCTGCCTTTCCCCGGTGCTCTGCAAGCTCTCCAGGACAACATAAAATCTGGGGCTCTGTGCTTTCTTTCGTTCTGAACAAGTGTTACTGTTTTCTGCACAAAAGCGATTCTGCGAAGCAATGTGAACACTTGTGCTTCCCAGGCACAGAGAAGGTGCTAGCAGGGAATTCTCTGCCTGCCTTTCCCCAGTGCTCTGCAAGCTCTCCAGGACAACATAAAATCTGGGGCTCTGTGCTTTCTTTCGTTCTGAACAAGTGTTACTGTTTTCTGCACAAAAGCGATTCTGCGAAGCAATGTGAACAGGCACAGAGAAGGTGCTAGCAGGGAATTCTCTGCCTGCCTTTCCCCAGTGCTCTGCAAGCTCTCCAGGACAACATAAAATCTGGGGCTCTGTGCTTTCTTTCGTTCTGAACAAGTGTTACTGTTTTCTGCACAAAAGCGATTCTGCGAAGCAATGTGAACACTTGTGCTTCCCAGGCACAGAGAAGGTGCTAGCAGGGAATTCTCTGCCTGCCTTTCCCCAGTGCTCTGCAAGCTCTCCAGGACAACAGCAAATCTGGGGCTCTGTGCTTTCTTTCCTTCTGAACAAGTGTTACTGTTTTCTGCACAAAAGCGATTCTGCCAAGCAATGTGAACACTTGTGTTTCCCAGGCACAGAGAAGGTGCTAGCAGGGAATTCTCTGCCTGCCTTTCCCCAGTGCTCTGCAAGCTCTCCAGGACAACATAAAATCTGGGGCTCTGTGCTTTCTTTCGTTCTGAACAAGTGTTACTGTTTTCTGCACAAAAGCGATTCTGCGAAGCAATGTGAACAGGCACAGAGAAGGTGCTAGCAGGGAATTCTCTGCCTGCCTTTCCCCAGTGCTCTGCAAGCTCTCCAGGACAACATAAAATCTGGGGCTCTGTGCTTTCTTTCGTTCTGAACAAGTGTTACTGTTTTCTGCACAAAAGCGATTCTGCGAAGCAATGTGAACACTTGTGCTTCCCAGGCACTGAGAAGGTGCTAGCAGGGAATTCTCTGCCTGCCTTTCCCCAGTGCTCTGCAAGCTCTCCAGGACAACATAAATTCTGGGGCTCTGTGCTTTCTTTCGTTCTGAACAAGTGTTACTGTTTTCTGCACAAAAGCGATTCTGCGAAGCAATGTGAACACTTCTGCTTCCCAGGCACAGAGAAGGTGCTAGCAGGGAATTCTCTGCCTGCCTTTCCCCAGTGCTCTGCAAGCTCTCCAGGACAACATAAAATCTGGGGCTCTGTGCTTTCTTTCGTTCTGAACAAGTGTTACTGTTTTCTGCACAAAAGCGATTCTGCGAAGCAATGTGAACACTTCTGCTTCCCAGGCACAGAGAAGGTGCTAGCAGGGAATTCTCTGCCTGCCTTTCCCCAGTGCTCTGCAAGCTCTCCAGGACAACATAAAATCTGGGGCTCTGTGCTTTCTTTCGTTCTGAACAAGTGTTACTGTTTTCTGCACAAAAGCAATTCTGCGAAGCAATGTGAACACTTGTGCTTCCCAGGCACAGAGAAGGTGCTAGCAGGGAATTCTCTGCCTGCCTTTCCCCAGTGCTCTGCAAGCTCTCCAGGACAACATAAAAGCTGGGGCTCTGTGCTTTCTTTCGTTCTGAACAAGTGTTACTGTTTTCTGCACAAAAGCGATTCTGCCAAGCAATGTGAACACTTGTGCTTCCCAGGCACAGAGAAGGTGCTAGCAGGGAATTCTCTGCCTGCCTTTCCCCAGTGCTCTGCAAGCTCTCCAGGACAACAGCAAATCTGCGGCTCTGTGCTTTCTTTCGTTCTGAACAAGTGTTACTGTTTTCTGCACAAAAGCGATTCTGCGAAGCAATGTGAACAGGCACAGAGAAGGTGCTAGCAGGGAATTCTCTGCCTGCCTTTCCCCAGTGCTCTGCAAGCTCTCCAGGACAACATAAAATCTGGGGCTCTGTGCTTTCTTTCGTTCTGAACAAGTGTTACTGTTTTCTGCACAAAAGCGATTCTGCGAAGCAATGTGAACACTTGTGCTTCCCAGGCACAGAGAAGGTGCTAGCAGGGAATTCTCTGCCTGCCTTTCCCCAGTGCTCTGCAAGCTCTCCAGGACAACATAAAATCTGGGGCTCTGTGCTTTCTTTCGTTCTGAACAAGTGTTACTGTTTTCTGCACAAAAGCAAATCTGGAAGCAATGTGAACACTTCTGCTTCCCAGGCACAGAGAAGGTGCTAGCAGGGAATTCTCTGCCTGCCTTTCCCCAGTGCTCTGCAAGCTCTCCAGGACAACAGCAAATCTGGGGCTCTGTGCTTTCTTTCGTTCTGAACAATTGTTACTGTTTTCTGCACAAAAGCGATTCTGCGAAGCAATGTGAACACTTGTGCTTCCCAGGCACAGAGAAGGTGCTAGCAGGGAATTCTCTGCCTGCCTTTCCCCAGTGCTCTGCAAGCTCTCCAGGACAACATAAAATCTGGGGCTCTGTGCTTTCTTTCGTTCTGAACAAGTGTTACTGTTTTCTGCACAAAAGCGATTCTGCGAAGCAATGTGAACAGGCACAGAGAAGGTGCTAGCAGGGAATTCTCTGCCTGCCTTTCCCCAGTGCTCTGCAAGCTCTCCAGGACAACATAAAATCTGGGGCTCTGTGCTTTCTTTCGTTCTGAACAAGTGTTACTGTTTTCTGCACAAAAGCGATTCTGCGAAGCAATGTGAACACTTGTGCTTCCCAGGCACAGAGAAGGTGCTAGCAGGGAATTCTCTGCCTGCCTTTCCCCAGTGCTCTGCAAGCTCTCCAGGACAACAGCAAATCTGGGGCTCTGTGCTTTCTTTCGTTCTGAACAAGTGTTACTGTTTTCTGCACAAAAGCGATTCTGCGAAGCAATGTGAACAGGCACAGAGAAGGTGCTAGCAGGGAATTCTCTGCCTGCCTTTCCCCGGTGCTCTGCAAGCTCTCCAGGACAACATAAAATCTGGGGCTCTGTGCTTTCTTTCGTTCTGAACAAGTGTTACTGTTTTCTGCACAAAAGCGATTCTGCGAAGCAATGTGAACACTTCTGCTTCCCAGGCACAGAGAAGGTGCTAGCAGGGAATTCTCTGCCTGCCTTTCCCCAGTGCTCTGCAAGCTCTCCAGGACAACATAAAATCTGGGGCTCTGTGCTTTCTTTCGTTCTGAACAAGTGTTAGTGTTTTCTGCACAAAAGCGATTCTGCGAAGCAATGTGAACACTTGTGCTTCCCAGGCACAGAGAAGGTGCTAGCAGGGAATTCTCTGCCTGCCTTTCCCCAGTGCTCTGCAAGCTCTCCAGGACAACATAAAATCTGGGGCTCTGTGCTTTCTTTCGTTCTGAACAAGTGTTAGTGTTTTCTGCACAAAAGCGATTCTGTGAAGCAATGTGAACACTTCTGCTTCCCAGGCACAGAGAAGGTGCTAGCAGGGAATTCTCTGCCTGCCTTTCCCCAGTGCTCTGCAAGCTCTCCAGGACAACATAAAATCTGGGGCTCTGTGCTTTCTTTCGTTCTGAACAAGTGTTACTGTTTTCTGCACAAAAGCGATTCTGCGAAGCAATGTGAACACTTGTGCTTCCCAGGCACAGAGAAGGTGCTAGCAGGGAATTCTCTGCCTGCCTTTCCCCAGTGCTCTGCAAGCTCTCCAGGACAACATAAAATCTGGGGCTCTGTGCTTTCTTTCGTTCTGAACAAGTGTTACTGTTTTCTGCACAAAAGCGATTCTGCGAAGCAATGTGAACACTTGTGCTTCCCAGGCACAGAGAAGGTGCTAGCAGGGAATTCTCTGCCTGCCTTTCCCCAGTGCTCTGCAAGCTCTCCAGGACAACAGCAAATCTGGGGCTCTGTGCTTTCTTTCGTTCTGAACAAGTGTTACTGTTTTCTGCACAAAAGCGATTCTGCGAAGCAATGTGAACAGGCACAGAGAAGGTGCTAGCAGGGAATTCTCTGCCTGCCTTTCCCCGGTGCTCTGCAAGCTCTCCAGGACAACATAAAATCTGGGGCTCTGTGCTTTCTTTCGTTCTGAACAAGTGTTACTGTTTTCTGCACAAAAGCGATTCTGCGAAGCAATGTGAACACTTGTGCTTCCCAGGCACAGAGAAGGTGCTAGCAGGGAATTCTCTGCCTGCCTTTCCCCAGTGCTCTGCAAGCTCTCCAGGACAACATAAAATCTGGGGCTCTGTGCTTTCTTTCGTTCTGAACAAGTGTTACTGTTTTCTGCACAAAAGCGATTCTGCCAAGCAATGTGAACACTTGTGCTTCCCAGGCACAGAGAAGGTGCTAGCAGGGAATTCTCTGCCTGCCTTTCCCCAGTGCTCTGCAAGCTCTCCAGGACAACAGCAAATCTGGGGCTCTGTGCTTTCTTTCGTTCTGAACAAGTGTTACTGTTTTCTGCACAAAAGCGATTCTGCGAAGCAATGTGAACAGGCACAGAGAAGGTGCTAGCAGGGAATTCTCTGCCTGCCTTTCCCCGGTGCTCTGCAAGCTCTCCAGGACAACATAAAATCTGGGGCTCTGTGCTTTCTTTCGTTCTGAACAAGTGTTACTGTTTTCTGCACAAAAGCGATTCTGCGAAGCAATGTGAACACTTGTGCTTCCCAGGCACAGAGAAGGTGCTAGCAGGGAATTCTCTGCCTGCCTTTCCCCAGTGCTCTGCAAGCTCTCCAGGACAACATAAAATCTGGGGCTCTGTGCTTTCTTTCGTTCTGAACAAGTGTTACTGTTTTCTGCACAAAAGCGATTCTGCGAAGCAATGTGAACACTTCTGCTTCCCAGGCACAGAGAAGGTGCTAGCAGGGAATTCTCTGCCTGCCTTTCCCCAGTGCTCTGCAAGCTCTCCAGGACAACATAAAATCTGGGGCTCTGTGCTTTCTTTCGTTCTGAACAAGTGTTACTGTTTTCTGCACAAAAGCAATTCTGCGAAGCAATGTGAACACTTGTGCTTCCCAGGCACAGAGAAGGTGCTAGCAGGGAATTCTCTGCCTGCCTTTCCCCAGTGCTCTGCAAGCTCTCCAGGACAACAGCAAATCTGCGGCTCTGTGCTTTCTTTCGTTCTGAACAAGTGTTACTGTTTTCTGCACAAAAGCGATTCTGCGAAGCAATGTGAACAGGCACAGAGAAGGTGCTAGCAGGGAATTCTCTGCCTGCCTTTCCCCAGTGCTCTGCAAGCTCTCCAGGACAACATAAAATCTGGGGCTCTGTGCTTTCTTTCGTTCTGAACAAGTGTTACTGTTTTCTGCACAAAAGCGATTCTGCGAAGCAATGTGAACACTTGTGCTTCCCAGGCACAGAGAAGGTGCTAGCAGGGAATTCTCTGCCTGCCTTTCCCCAGTGCTCTGCAAGCTCTCCAGGACAACATAAAATCTGGGGCTCTGTGCTTTCTTTCGTTCTGAACAAGTGTTACTGTTTTCTGCACAAAAGCAAATCTGGAAGCAATGTGAACACTTCTGCTTCCCAGGCACAGAGAAGGTGCTAGCAGGGAATTCTCTGCCTGCCTTTCCCCAGTGCTCTGCAAGCTCTCCAGGACAACAGCAAATCTGGGGCTCTGTGCTTTCTTTCGTTCTGAACAATTGTTACTGTTTTCTGCACAAAAGCGATTCTGCGAAGCAATGTGAACACTTGTGCTTCCCAGGCACAGAGAAGGTGCTAGCAGGGAATTCTCTGCCTGCCTTTCCCCAGTGCTCTGCAAGCTCTCCAGGACAACATAAAATCTGGGGCTCTGTGCTTTCTTTCGTTCTGAACAAGTGTTACTGTTTTCTGCACAAAAGCGATTCTGCGAAGCAATGTGAACAGGCACAGAGAAGGTGCTAGCAGGGAATTCTCTGCCTGCCTTTCCCCAGTGCTCTGCAAGCTCTCCAGGACAACATAAAATCTGGGGCTCTGTGCTTTCTTTCGTTCTGAACAAGTGTTACTGTTTTCTGCACAAAAGCGATTCTGCGAAGCAATGTGAACACTTGTGCTTCCCAGGCACAGAGAAGGTGCTAGCAGGGAATTCTCTGCCTGCCTTTCCCCAGTGCTCTGCAAGCTCTCCAGGACAACAGCAAATCTGGGGCTCTGTGCTTTCTTTCGTTCTGAACAAGTGTTACTGTTTTCTGCACAAAAGCGATTCTGCGAAGCAATGTGAACAGGCACAGAGAAGGTGCTAGCAGGGAATTCTCTGCCTGCCTTTCCCCGGTGCTCTGCAAGCTCTCCAGGACAACATAAAATCTGGGGCTCTGTGCTTTCTTTCGTTCTGAACAAGTGTTACTGTTTTCTGCACAAAAGCGATTCTGCGAAGCAATGTGAACACTTCTGCTTCCCAGGCACAGAGAAGGTGCTAGCAGGGAATTCTCTGCCTGCCTTTCCCCAGTGCTCTGCAAGCTCTCCAGGACAACATAAAATCTGGGGCTCTGTGCTTTCTTTCGTTCTGAACAAGTGTTAGTGTTTTCTGCACAAAAGCGATTCTGCGAAGCAATGTGAACACTTGTGCTTCCCAGGCACAGAGAAGGTGCTAGCAGGGAATTCTCTGCCTGCCTTTCCCCAGTGCTCTGCAAGCTCTCCAGGACAACATAAAATCTGGGGCTCTGTGCTTTCTTTCGTTCTGAACAAGTGTTAGTGTTTTCTGCACAAAAGCGATTCTGTGAAGCAATGTGAACACTTCTGCTTCCCAGGCACAGAGAAGGTGCTAGCAGGGAATTCTCTGCCTGCCTTTCCCCAGTGCTCTGCAAGCTCTCCAGGACAACATAAAATCTGGGGCTCTGTGCTTTCTTTCGTTCTGAACAAGTGTTACTGTTTTCTGCACAAAAGCGATTCTGCGAAGCAATGTGAACACTTGTGCTTCCCAGGCACAGAGAAGGTGCTAGCAGGGAATTCTCTGCCTGCCTTTCCCCAGTGCTCTGCAAGCTCTCCAGGACAACATAAAATCTGGGGCTCTGTGCTTTCTTTCGTTCTGAACAAGTGTTACTGTTTTCTGCACAAAAGCGATTCTGCGAAGCAATGTGAACACTTGTGCTTCCCAGGCACAGAGAAGGTGCTAGCAGGGAATTCTCTGCCTGCCTTTCCCCAGTGCTCTGCAAGCTCTCCAGGACAACAGCAAATCTGGGGCTCTGTGCTTTCTTTCGTTCTGAACAAGTGTTACTGTTTTCTGCACAAAAGCGATTCTGCGAAGCAATGTGAACAGGCACAGAGAAGGTGCTAGCAGGGAATTCTCTGCCTGCCTTTCCCCGGTGCTCTGCAAGCTCTCCAGGACAACATAAAATCTGGGGCTCTGTGCTTTCTTTCGTTCTGAACAAGTGTTACTGTTTTCTGCACAAAAGCGATTCTGCGAAGCAATGTGAACACTTGTGCTTCCCAGGCACAGAGAAGGTGCTAGCAGGGAATTCTCTGCCTGCCTTTCCCCAGTGCTCTGCAAGCTCTCCAGGACAACATAAAATCTGGGGCTCTGTGCTTTCTTTCGTTCTGAACAAGTGTTACTGTTTTCTGCACAAAAGCGATTCTGCCAAGCAATGTGAACACTTGTGCTTCCCAGGCACAGAGAAGGTGCTAGCAGGGAATTCTCTGCCTGCCTTTCCCCAGTGCTCTGCAAGCTCTCCAGGACAACATAAAATCTGGGGCTCTGTGCTTTCTTTCGTTCTGAACAAGTGTTACTGTTTTCTGCACAAAAGCGATTCTGCGAAGCAATGTGAACAGGCACAGAGAAGGTGCTAGCAGGGAATTCTCTGCCTGCCTTTCCCCAGTGCTCTGCAAGCTCTCCAGGACAACATAAAATCTGGGGCTCTGTGCTTTCTTTCGTTCTGAACAAGTGTTACTGTTTTCTGCACAAAAGCGATTCTGCGAAGCAATGTGAACACTTGTGCTTCCCAGGCACAGAGAAGGTGCTAGCAGGGAATTCTCTGCCTGCCTTTCCCCAGTGCTCTGCAAGCTCTCCAGGACAACAGCAAATCTGGGGCTCTGTGCTTTCTTTCCTTCTGAACAAGTGTTACTGTTTTCTGCACAAAAGCGATTCTGCCAAGCAATGTGAACACTTGTGTTTCCCAGGCACAGAGAAGGTGCTAGCAGGGAATTCTCTGCCTGCCTTTCCCCAGTGCTCTGCAAGCTCTCCAGGACAACATAAAATCTGGGGCTCTGTGCTTTCTTTCGTTCTGAACAAGTGTTACTGTTTTCTGCACAAAAGCGATTCTGCGAAGCAATGTGAACAGGCACAGAGAAGGTGCTAGCAGGGAATTCTCTGCCTGCCTTTCCCCAGTGCTCTGCAAGCTCTCCAGGACAACATAAAATCTGGGGCTCTGTGCTTTCTTTCGTTCTGAACAAGTGTTACTGTTTTCTGCACAAAAGCGATTCTGCGAAGCAATGTGAACACTTGTGCTTCCCAGGCACTGAGAAGGTGCTAGCAGGGAATTCTCTGCCTGCCTTTCCCCAGTGCTCTGCAAGCTCTCCAGGACAACATAAATTCTGGGGCTCTGTGCTTTCTTTCGTTCTGAACAAGTGTTACTGTTTTCTGCACAAAAGCGATTCTGCGAAGCAATGTGAACACTTGTGCTTCCCAGGCACAGAGAAGGTGCTAGCAGGGAATTCTCTGCCTGCCTTTCCCCAGTGCTCTGCAAGCTCTCCAGGACAACATAAAATCTGGGGCTCTGTGCTTTCTTTCGTTCTGAACAAGTGTTACTGTTTTCTGCACAAAAGCGATTCTGCGAAGCAATGTGAACACTTGTGCTTCCCAGGCACAGAGAAGGTGCTAGCAGGGAATTCTCTGCCTGCCTTTCCCCAGTGCTCTGCAAGCTCTCCAGGACAACATAAAATCTGGGGCTCTGTGCTTTCTTTCGTTCTGAACAAGTGTTACTGTTTTCTGCACAAAAGCGATTCTGCGAAGCAATGTGAACACTTGTGCTTCCCAGGCACAGAGAAGGTGCTAGCAGGGAATTCTCTGCCTGCCTTTCCCCAGTGCTCTGCAAGCTCTCCAGGACAACATAAAATCTGGGGCTCTGTGCTTTCTTTCGTTCTGAACAAGTGTTACTGTTTTCTGCACAAAAGCAATTCTGCGAAGCAATGTGAACACTTGTGCTTCCCAGGCACAGAGAAGGTGCTAGCAGGGAATTCTCTGCCTGCCTTTCCCCAGTGCTCTGCAAGCTCTCCAGGACAACATAAAAGCTGGGGCTCTGTGCTTTCTTTCGTTCTGAACAAGTGTTACTGTTTTCTGCACAAAAGCGATTCTGCCAAGCAATGTGAACACTTGTGCTTCCCAGGCACAGAGAAGGTGCTAGCAGGGAATTCTCTGCCTGCCTTTCCCCAGTGCTCTGCAAGCTCTCCAGGACAACAGCAAATCTGCGGCTCTGTGCTTTCTTTCGTTCTGAACAAGTGTTACTGTTTTCTGCACAAAAGCGATTCTGCGAAGCAATGTGAACAGGCACAGAGAAGGTGCTAGCAGGGAATTCTCTGCCTGCCTTTCCCCAGTGCTCTGCAAGCTCTCCAGGACAACATAAAATCTGGGGCTCTGTGCTTTCTTTCGTTCTGAACAAGTGTTACTGTTTTCTGCACAAAAGCGATTCTGCGAAGCAATGTGAACACTTGTGCTTCCCAGGCACAGAGAAGGTGCTAGCAGGGAATTCTCTGCCTGCCTTTCCCCAGTGCTCTGCAAGCTCTCCAGGACAACATAAAATCTGGGGCTCTGTGCTTTCTTTCGTTCTGAACAAGTGTTACTGTTTTCTGCACAAAAGCAAATCTGGAAGCAATGTGAACACTTCTGCTTCCCAGGCACAGAGAAGGTGCTAGCAGGGAATTCTCTGCCTGCCTTTCCCCAGTGCTCTGCAAGCTCTCCAGGACAACAGCAAATCTGGGGCTCTGTGCTTTCTTTCGTTCTGAACAATTGTTACTGTTTTCTGCACAAAAGCGATTCTGCGAAGCAATGTGAACACTTGTGCTTCCCAGGCACAGAGAAGGTGCTAGCAGGGAATTCTCTGCCTGCCTTTCCCCAGTGCTCTGCAAGCTCTCCAGGACAACATAAAATCTGGGGCCCTGTGCTTTCTTTCCTTCTGAACAAGTGTTACTGTTTTCTGCACAAAAGCGATTCTGCGAAGCAATGTGAACACTTGTGCTTCCCAGGCACAGAGAAGGTGCTAGCAGGGAATTCTCTGCCTGCCTTTCCCCAGTGCTCTGCAAGCTCTCCAGGACAACATAAAATCTGGGGCTCTGTGCTTTCTTTCGTTCTGAACAAGTGTTACTGTTTTCTGCACAAAAGCGATTCTGCCAAGCAATGTGAACACTTGTGCTTCCCAGGCACAGAGAAGGTGCTAGCAGGGAATTCTCTGCCTGCCTTTCCCCAGTGCTCTGCAAGCTCTCCAGGACAACATAAAATCTGGGGCTCTGTGCTTTCTTTCGTTCTGAACAAGTGTTAGTGTTTTCTGCACAAAAGCGATTCTGCGAAGCAATGTGAACACTTGTGCTTCCCAGGCACAGAGAAGGTGCTAGCAGGGAATTCTCTGCCTGCCTTTCCCCAGTGCTCTGCAAGCTCTCCAGGACAACATAAAATCTGGGGCTCTGTGCTTTCTTTCGTTCTGAACAAGTGTTAGTGTTTTCTGCACAAAAGCGATTCTGTGAAGCAATGTGAACACTTCTGCTTCCCAGGCACAGAGAAGGTGCTAGCAGGGAATTCTCTGCCTGCCTTTCCCCAGTGCTCTGCAAGCTCTCCAGGACAACATAAAATCTGGGGCTCTGTGCTTTCTTTCGTTCTGAACAAGTGTTACTGTTTTCTGCACAAAAGCGATTCTGCGAAGCAATGTGAACACTTGTGCTTCCCAGGCACAGAGAAGGTGCTAGCAGGGAATTCTCTGCCTGCCTTTCCCCAGTGCTCTGCAAGCTCTCCAGGACAACATAAAATCTGGGGCTCTGTGCTTTCTTTCGTTCTGAACAAGTGTTACTGTTTTCTGCACAAAAGCGATTCTGCGAAGCAATGTGAACACTTGTGCTTCCCAGGCACAGAGAAGGTGCTAGCAGGGAATTCTCTGCCTGCCTTTCCCCAGTGCTCTGCAAGCTCTCCAGGACAACAGCAAATCTGGGGCTCTGTGCTTTCTTTCGTTCTGAACAAGTGTTACTGTTTTCTGCACAAAAGCGATTCTGCGAAGCAATGTGAACAGGCACAGAGAAGGTGCTAGCAGGGAATTCTCTGCCTGCCTTTCCCCGGTGCTCTGCAAGCTCTCCAGGACAACATAAAATCTGGGGCTCTGTGCTTTCTTTCGTTCTGAACAAGTGTTACTGTTTTCTGCACAAAAGCGATTCTGCGAAGCAATGTGAACACTTGTGCTTCCCAGGCACAGAGAAGGTGCTAGCAGGGAATTCTCTGCCTGCCTTTCCCCAGTGCTCTGCAAGCTCTCCAGGACAACATAAAATCTGGGGCTCTGTGCTTTCTTTCGTTCTGAACAAGTGTTACTGTTTTCTGCACAAAAGCGATTCTGCCAAGCAATGTGAACACTTGTGCTTCCCAGGCACAGAGAAGGTGCTAGCAGGGAATTCTCTGCCTGCCTTTCCCCAGTGCTCTGCAAGCTCTCCAGGACAACATAAAATCTGGGGCTCTGTGCTTTCTTTCGTTCTGAACAAGTGTTACTGTTTTCTGCACAAAAGCGATTCTGCGAAGCAATGTGAACAGGCACAGAGAAGGTGCTAGCAGGGAATTCTCTGCCTGCCTTTCCCCAGTGCTCTGCAAGCTCTCCAGGACAACATAAAATCTGGGGCTCTGTGCTTTCTTTCATTCTGAACAAGTGTTACTGTTTTCTGCACAAAAGCGATTCTGCGAAGCAATGTGAACACTTGTGCTTCCCAGGCACAGAGAAGGTGCTAGCAGGGAATTCTCTGCCTGCCTTTCCCCAGTGCTCTGCAAGCTCTCCAGGACAACAGCAAATCTGGGGCTCTGTGCTTTCTTTCCTTCTGAACAAGTGTTACTGTTTTCTGCACAAAAGCGATTCTGCCAAGCAATGTGAACACTTGTGTTTCCCAGGCACAGAGAAGGTGCTAGCAGGGAATTCTCTGCCTGCCTTTCCCCAGTGCTCTGCAAGCTCTCCAGGACAACATAAAATCTGGGGCTCTGTGCTTTCTTTCGTTCTGAACAAGTGTTACTGTTTTCTGCACAAAAGCGATTCTGCGAAGCAATGTGAACAGGCACAGAGAAGGTGCTAGCAGGGAATTCTCTGCCTGCCTTTCCCCAGTGCTCTGCAAGCTCTCCAGGACAACATAAAATCTGGGGCTCTGTGCTTTCTTTCGTTCTGAACAAGTGTTACTGTTTTCTGCACAAAAGCGATTCTGCGAAGCAATGTGAACACTTGTGCTTCCCAGGCACTGAGAAGGTGCTAGCAGGGAATTCTCTGCCTGCCTTTCCCCAGTGCTCTGCAAGCTCTCCAGGACAACATAAATTCTGGGGCTCTGTGCTTTCTTTCGTTCTGAACAAGTGTTACTGTTTTCTGCACAAAAGCGATTCTGCGAAGCAATGTGAACACTTGTGCTTCCCAGGCACAGAGAAGGTGCTAGCAGGGAATTCTCTGCCTGCCTTTCCCCAGTGCTCTGCAAGCTCTCCAGGACAACATAAAATCTGGGGCTCTGTGCTTTCTTTCGTTCTGAACAAGTGTTACTGTTTTCTGCACAAAAGCGATTCTGCCAAGCAATGTGAACACTTCTGCTTCCCAGGCACAGAGAAGGTGCTAGCAGGGAATTCTCTGCCTGCCTTTCCCCAGTGCTCTGCAAGCTCTCCAGGACAACATAAAATCTGGGGCTCTGTGCTTTCTTTCGTTCTGAACAAGTGTTACTGTTTTCTGCACAAAAGCGATTCTGCGAAGCAATGTGAACACTTGTGCTTCCCAGGCACAGAGAAGGTGCTAGCAGGGAATTCTCTGCCTGCCTTTCCCCAGTGCTCTGCAAGCTCTCCAGGACAACATAAAATCTGGGGCTCTGTGCTTTCTTTCGTTCTGAACAAGTGTTACTGTTTTCTGCACAAAAGCAATTCTGCGAAGCAATGTGAACACTTGTGCTTCCCAGGCACAGAGAAGGTGCTAGCAGGGAATTCTCTGCCTGCCTTTCCCCAGTGCTCTGCAAGCTCTCCAGGACAACATAAAAGCTGGGGCTCTGTGCTTTCTTTCGTTCTGAACAAGTGTTACTGTTTTCTGCACAAAAGCGATTCTGCCAAGCAATGTGAACACTTGTGCTTCCCAGGCACAGAGAAGGTGCTAGCAGGGAATTCTCTGCCTGCCTTTCCCCAGTGCTCTGCAAGCTCTCCAGGACAACAGCAAATCTGCGGCTCTGTGCTTTCTTTCGTTCTGAACAAGTGTTACTGTTTTCTGCACAAAAGCGATTCTGCGAAGCAATGTGAACAGGCACAGAGAAGGTGCTAGCAGGGAATTCTCTGCCTGCCTTTCCCCAGTGCTCTGCAAGCTCTCCAGGACAACATAAAATCTGGGGCTCTGTGCTTTCTTTCGTTCTGAACAAGTGTTACTGTTTTCTGCACAAAAGCGATTCTGCGAAGCAATGTGAACACTTGTGCTTCCCAGGCACAGAGAAGGTGCTAGCAGGGAATTCTCTGCCTGCCTTTCCCCAGTGCTCTGCAAGCTCTCCAGGACAACATAAAATCTGGGGCTCTGTGCTTTCTTTCCTTCTGAACAAGTGTTACTGTTTTCTGCACAAAAGCAAATCTGGAAGCAATGTGAACACTTCTGCTTCCCAGGCACAGAGAAGGTGCTAGCAGGGAATTCTCTGCCTGCCTTTCCCCAGTGCTCTGCAAGCTCTCCAGGACAACAGCAAATCTGGGGCTCTGTGCTTTCTTTCGTTCTGAACAATTGTTACTGTTTTCTGCACAAAAGCGATTCTGCGAAGCAATGTGAACACTTGTGCTTCCCAGGCACAGAGAAGGTGCTAGCAGGGAATTCTCTGCCTGCCTTTCCCCAGTGCTCTGCAAGCTCTCCAGGACAACATAAAATCTGGGGCTCTGTGCTTTCTTTCGTTCTGAACAAGTGTTACTGTTTTCTGCACAAAAGCGATTCTGCGAAGCAATGTGAACAGGCACAGAGAAGGTGCTAGCAGGGAATTCTCTGCCTGCCTTTCCCCAGTGCTCTGCAAGCTCTCCAGGACAACATAAAATCTGGGGCTCTGTGCTTTCTTTCGTTCTGAACAAGTGTTACTGTTTTCTGCACAACAGCGATTCTGCCAAGCAATGTGAACACTTGTGCTTCCCAGGCACAGAGAAGGTGCTAGCAGGGAATTCTCTGCCTGCCTTTCCCCAGTGCTCTGCAAGCTCTCCAGGACAACAGCAAATCTGGGGCTCTGTGCTTTCTTTCCTTCTGAACAAGTGTTACTGTTTTCTGCACAAAAGCGATTCTGCGAAGCAATGTGAACAGGCACAGAGAAGGTGCTAGCAGGGAATTCTCTGCCTGCCTTTCCCCGGTGCTCTGCAAGCTCTCCAGGACAACATAAAATCTGGGGCTCTGTGCTTTCTTTCGTTCTGAACAAGTGTTACTGTTTTCTGCACAAAAGCGATTCTGCGAAGCAATGTGAACACTTCTGCTTCCCAGGCACAGAGAAGGTGCTAGCAGGGAATTCTCTGCCTGCCTTTCCCCAGTGCTCTGCAAGCTCTCCAGGACAACATAAAATCTGGGGCTCTGTGCTTTCTTTCGTTCTGAACAAGTGTTAGTGTTTTCTGCACAAAAGCGATTCTGCGAAGCAATGTGAACACTTGTGCTTCCCAGGCACAGAGAAGGTGCTAGCAGGGAATTCTCTGCCTGCCTTTCCCCAGTGCTCTGCAAGCTCTCCAGGACAACATAAAATCTGGGGCTCTGTGCTTTCTTTCGTTCTGAACAAGTGTTAGTGTTTTCTGCACAAAAGCGATTCTGTGAAGCAATGTGAACACTTCTGCTTCCCAGGCACAGAGAAGGTGCTAGCAGGGAATTCTCTGCCTGCCTTTCCCCAGTGCTCTGCAAGCTCTCCAGGACAACATAAAATCTGGGGCTCTGTGCTTTCTTTCGTTCTGAACAAGTGTTACTGTTTTCTGCACAAAAGCGATTCTGCGAAGCAATGTGAACACTTGTGCTTCCCAGGCACAGAGAAGGTGCTAGCAGGGAATTCTCTGCCTGCCTTTCCCCAGTGCTCTGCAAGCTCTCCAGGACAACATAAAATCTGGGGCTCTGTGCTTTCTTTCGTTCTGAACAAGTGTTACTGTTTTCTGCACAAAAGCGATTCTGCGAAGCAATGTGAACACTTGTGCTTCCCAGGCACAGAGAAGGTGCTAGCAGGGAATTCTCTGCCTGCCTTTCCCCAGTGCTCTGCAAGCTCTCCAGGACAACAGCAAATCTGGGGCTCTGTGCTTTCTTTCGTTCTGAACAAGTGTTACTGTTTTCTGCACAAAAGCGATTCTGCGAAGCAATGTGAACAGGCACAGAGAAGGTGCTAGCAGGGAATTCTCTGCCTGCCTTTCCCCGGTGCTCTGCAAGCTCTCCAGGACAACATAAAATCTGGGGCTCTGTGCTTTCTTTCGTTCTGAACAAGTGTTACTGTTTTCTGCACAAAAGCGATTCTGCGAAGCAATGTGAACACTTGTGCTTCCCAGGCACAGAGAAGGTGCTAGCAGGGAATTCTCTGCCTGCCTTTCCCCAGTGCTCTGCAAGCTCTCCAGGACAACATAAAATCTGGGGCTCTGTGCTTTCTTTCGTTCTGAACAAGTGTTACTGTTTTCTGCACAAAAGCGATTCTGCCAAGCAATGTGAACACTTGTGCTTCCCAGGCACAGAGAAGGTGCTAGCAGGGAATTCTCTGCCTGCCTTTCCCCAGTGCTCTGCAAGCTCTCCAGGACAACATAAAATCTGGGGCTCTGTGCTTTCTTTCGTTCTGAACAAGTGTTACTGTTTTCTGCACAAAAGCGATTCTGCGAAGCAATGTGAACAGGCACAGAGAAGGTGCTAGCAGGGAATTCTCTGCCTGCCTTTCCCCAGTGCTCTGCAAGCTCTCCAGGACAACATAAAATCTGGGGCTCTGTGCTTTCTTTCGTTCTGAACAAGTGTTACTGTTTTCTGCACAAAAGCGATTCTGCGAAGCAATGTGAACACTTGTGCTTCCCAGGCACAGAGAAGGTGCTAGCAGGGAATTCTCTGCCTGCCTTTCCCCAGTGCTCTGCAAGCTCTCCAGGACAACAGCAAATCTGGGGCTCTGTGCTTTCTTTCCTTCTGAACAAGTGTTACTGTTTTCTGCACAAAAGCGATTCTGCCAAGCAATGTGAACACTTGTGCTTCCCAGGCACAGAGAAGGTGCTAGCAGGGAATTCTCTGCCTGCCTTTCCCCAGTGCTCTGCAAGCTCTCCAGGACAACATAAAATCTGGGGCTCTGTGCTTTCTTTCGTTCTGAACAAGTGTTACTGTTTTCTGCACAAAAGCGATTCTGCGAAGCAATGTGAACAGGCACAGAGAAGGTGCTAGCAGGGAATTCTCTGCCTGCCTTTCCCCAGTGCTCTGCAAGCTCTCCAGGACAACATAAAATCTGGGGCTCTGTGCTTTCTTTCGTTCTGAACAAGTGTTACTGTTTTCTGCACAAAAGCGATTCTGCGAAGCAATGTGAACACTTGTGCTTCCCAGGCACTGAGAAGGTGCTAGCAGGGAATTCTCTGCCTGCCTTTCCCCAGTGCTCTGCAAGCTCTCCAGGACAACATAAATTCTGGGGCTCTGTGCTTTCTTTCGTTCTGAACAAGTGTTACTGTTTTCTGCACAAAAGCGATTCTGCGAAGCAATGTGAACACTTGTGCTTCCCAGGCACAGAGAAGGTGCTAGCAGGGAATTCTCTGCCTGCCTTTCCCCAGTGCTCTGCAAGCTCTCCAGGACAACATAAAATCTGGGGCTCTGTGCTTTCTTTCGTTCTGAACAAGTGTTACTGTTTTCTGCACAAAAGCGATTCTGCGAAGCAATGTGAACACTTGTGCTTCCCAGGCACAGAGAAGGTGCTAGCAGGGAATTCTCTGCCTGCCTTTCCCCAGTGCTCTGCAAGCTCTCCAGGACAACATAAAATCTGGGGCTCTGTGCTTTCTTTCGTTCTGAACAAGTGTTACTGTTTTCTGCACAAAAGCGATTCTGCGAAGCAATGTGAACACTTGTGCTTCCCAGGCACAGAGAAGGTGCTAGCAGGGAATTCTCTGCCTGCCTTTCCCCAGTGCTCTGCAAGCTCTCCAGGACAACATAAAATCTGGGGCTCTGTGCTTTCTTTCGTTCTGAACAAGTGTTACTGTTTTCTGCACAAAAGCAATTCTGCGAAGCAATGTGAACACTTGTGCTTCCCAGGCACAGAGAAGGTGCTAGCAGGGAATTCTCTGCCTGCCTTTCCCCAGTGCTCTGCAAGCTCTCCAGGACAACATAAAAGCTGGGGCTCTGTGCTTTCTTTCGTTCTGAACAAGTGTTACTGTTTTCTGCACAAAAGCGATTCTGCCAAGCAATGTGAACACTTGTGCTTCCCAGGCACAGAGAAGGTGCTAGCAGGGAATTCTCTGCCTGCCTTTCCCCAGTGCTCTGCAAGCTCTCCAGGACAACAGCAAATCTGCGGCTCTGTGCTTTCTTTCGTTCTGAACAAGTGTTACTGTTTTCTGCACAAAAGCGATTCTGCGAAGCAATGTGAACAGGCACAGAGAAGGTGCTAGCAGGGAATTCTCTGCCTGCCTTTCCCCAGTGCTCTGCAAGCTCTCCAGGACAACATAAAATCTGGGGCTCTGTGCTTTCTTTCGTTCTGAACAAGTGTTACTGTTTTCTGCACAAAAGCGATTCTGCGAAGCAATGTGAACACTTGTGCTTCCCAGGCACAGAGAAGGTGCTAGCAGGGAATTCTCTGCCTGCCTTTCCCCAGTGCTCTGCAAGCTCTCCAGGACAACATAAAATCTGGGGCTCTGTGCTTTCTTTCGTTCTGAACAAGTGTTACTGTTTTCTGCACAAAAGCGATTCTGCGAAGCAATGTGAACACTTCTGCTTCCCAGGCACAGAGAAGGTGCTAGCAGGGAATTCTCTGCCTGCCTTTCCCCAGTGCTCTGCAAGCTCTCCAGGACAACATAAAATCTGGGGCTCTGTGCTTTCTTTCGTTCTGAACAAGTGTTACTGTTTTCTGCACAAAAGCAAATCTGGAAGCAATGTGAACACTTCTGCTTCCCAGGCACAGAGAAGGTGCTAGCAGGGAATTCTCTGCCTGCCTTTCCCCAGTGCTCTGCAAGCTCTCCAGGACAACATAAAATCTGGGGCTCTGTGCTTTCTTTCGTTCTGAACAAGTGTTACTGTTTTCTGCACAAAAGCGATTCTGCGAAGCAATGTGAACACTTGTGCTTCCCAGGCACAGAGAAGGTGCTAGCAGGGAATTCTCTGCCTGCCTTTCCCCAGTGCTCTGCAAGCTCTCCAGGACAACATAAAATCTGGGGCTCTGTGCTTTCTTTCTTTCTGAACAAGTGTTACTGTTTTCTGCACAAAAGCGATTCTGCGAAGCAATGTGAACACTTGTGCTTCCCAGGCACAGAGAAGGTGCTAGCAGGGAATTCTCTGCCTGCCTTTCCCCAGTGCTCTGCAAGCTCTCCAGGACAACATAAAATCTGGGGCTCTGTGCTTTCTTTCGTTCTGAACAAGTGTTAGTGTTTTCTGCACAGAAGCAATTCTGGAAGCAATGTGAACACTTCTGCTTCCCAGGCACAGAGAAGGTGCTAGCAGGGAATTCTCTGCCTGCCTTTCCCCAGTGCTCTGCAAGCTCTCCAGGACAACAGCAAATCTGGGGCTCTGTGCTTTCTTTCCTTCTGAACAAGTGTTAATGTTTTCTGCACAAAAGCGATTCTGCGAAGCAATGTGAACAGGCACAGAGAAGGTGCTAGCAGGGAATTCTCTGCCTGCCTTTCCCCAGTGCTCTGCAAGCTCTCCAGGACAACATAAAATCTGGGGCTCTGTGCTTTCTTTCGTTCTGAACAAGTGTTACTGTTTTCTGCACAAAAGCGATTCTGCCAAGCAATGTGAACACTTGTGCTTCCCAGGCACAGAGAAGGTGCTAGCAGGGAATTCTCTGCCTGCCTTTCCCCAGTGCTCTGCAAGCTCTCCAGGACAACATAAAATCTGGGGCTCTGTGCTTTCTTTCGTTCTGAACAAGTGTTACTGTTTTCTGCACAAAAGCGATTCTGCGAAGCAATGTGAACACTTGTGCTTCCCAGGCACAGAGAAGGTGCTAGCAGGGAATTCTCTGCCTGCCTTTCCCCAGTGCTCTGCAAGCTCTCCAGGACAACATAAAATCTGGGGCTCTGTGCTTTCTTTCGTTCTGAACAAGTGTTACTGTTTTCTGCACAAAAGCGATTCTGCCAAGCAATGTGAACACTTCTGCTTCCCAGGCACAGAGAAGGTGCTAGCAGGGAATTCTCTGCCTGCCTTTCCCCAGTGCTCTGCAAGCTCTCCAGGACAACATAAAATCTGGGGCTCTGTGCTTTCTTTCGTTCTGAACAAGTGTTACTGTTTTCTGCACAAAAGCGATTCTGCCAAGCAATGTGAACAGGCACAGAGAAGGTGCTAGCAGGGAATTCTCTGCCTGCCTTTCCCCAGTGCTCTGCAAGCTCTCCAGGACAACAGCAAATCTGGGGCTCTGTGCTTTCTTTCGTTCTGAACAAGTGTTACTGTTTATGCACAAAAGCGATTCTGCGAAGCAATGTGAACAGGCACAGAGAAGGTGCTAGCAGGGAATTCTCTGCCTGCCTTTCCCCAGTGCTCTGCAAGCTCTCCAGGACAACAGCAAATCTGGGGCTCTGTGCTTTCTTTCGTTCTGAACAAGTGTTACTGTTTTCTGCACAAAAGCGATTCTGCGAAGCAATGTGAACAGGCACAGAGAAGGTGCTAGCAGGGAATTCTCTGCCTGCCTTTCCCCAGTGCTCTGCAAGCTCTCCAGGACAACATAAAATCTGGGGCTCTGTGCTTTCTTTCGTTCTGAACAAGTGTTACTGTTTTCTGCACAAAAGCGATTCTGCGAAGCAATGTGAACACTTGTGCTTCCCAGGCACAGAGAAGGTGCTAGCAGGGAATTCTCTGCCTGCCTTTCCCCAGTGCTCTGCAAGCTCTCCAGGACAACATAAAATCTGGGGCTCTGTGCTTTCTTTCGTTCTGAACAAGTGTTACTGTTTTCTGCACAAAAGCAATTCTGCGAAGCAATGTGAACACTTGTGCTTCCCAGGCACAGAGAAGGTGCTAGCAGGGAATTCTCTGCCTGCCTTTCCCCAGTGCTCTGCAAGCTCTCCAGGACAACATAAAATCTGGGGCTCTGTGCTTTCTTTCGTTCTGAACAAGTGTTACTGTTTTCTGCACAAAAGCGATTCTGCGAAGCAATGTGAACACTTGTGCTTCCCAGGCACAGAGAAGGTGCTAGCAGGGAATTCTCTGCCTGCCTTTCCCCAGTGCTCTGCAAGCTCTCCAGGACAACATAAAATCTGGGGCTCTGTGCTTTCTTTCGTTCTGAACAAGTGTTACTGTTTTCTGCACAAAAGCGATTCTGCGAAGCAATGTGAACACTTGTGCTTCCCAGGCACAGAGAAGGTGCTAGCAGGGAATTCTCTGCCTGCCTTTCCCCAGTGCTCTGCAAGCTCTCCAGGACAACATAAAATCTGGGGCTCTGTGCTTTCTTTCGTTCTGAACAAGTGTTAGTGTTTTCTGCACAAAAGCAATTCTGGAAGCAATGTGAACACTTCTGCTTCCCAGGCACAGAGAAGGTGCTAGCAGGGAATTCTCTGCCTGCCTTTCCCCAGTGCTCTGCAAGCTCTCCAGGACAACAGCAAATCTGGGGCTCTGTGCTTTCTTTCGTTCTGAACAATTGTTACTGTTTTCTGCACAAAAGCAATTCTGCGAAGCAATGTGAACACTTGTGCTTCCCAGGCACAGAGAAGGTGCTAGCAGGGAATTCTCTGCCTGCCTTTCCCCAGTGCTCTGCAAGCTCTCCAGGACAACATAAAATCTGGGGCCCTGTGCTTTCTTTCCTTCTGAACAAGTGTTACTGTTTTCTGCACAAAAGCGATTCTGCGAAGCAATGTGAACACTTGTGCTTCCCAGGCACAGAGAAGGTGCTAGCAGGGAATTCTCTGCCTGCCTTTCCCCAGTGCTCTGCAAGCTCTCCAGGACAACATAAAATCTGGGGCTCTGTGCTTTCTTTCGTTCTGAACAAGTGTTACTGTTTTCTGCACAAAAGCGATTCTGCGAAGCAATGTGAACACTTGTGCTTCCCAGGCACAGAGAAGGTGCTAGCAGGGAATTCTCTGCCTGCCTTTCCCCAGTGCTCTGCAAGCTCTCCAGGACAACATAAAATCTGGGGCTCTGTGCTTTCTTTCGTTCTGAACAAGTGTTACTGTTTTCTGCACAAAAGCGATTCTGCCAAGCAATGTGAACAGGCACAGAGAAGGTGCTAGCAGGGAATTCTCTGCCTGCCTTTCCCCAGTGCTCTGCAAGCTCTCCAGGACAACAGCAAATCTGGGGCTCTGTGCTTTCTTTCCTTCTGAACAAGTGTTACTGTTTTCTGCACAAAAGCGATTCTGCGAAGCAATGTGAACAGGCACAGAGAAGGTGCTAGCAGGGAATTCTCTGCCTGCCTTTCCCCAGTGCTCTGCAAGCTCTCCAGGACAACATAAAATCTGGGGCTCTGTGCTTTCTTTCGTTCTGAACAAGTGTTACTGTTTTCTGCACAAAAGCGATTCTGCGAAGCAATGTGAACAGGCACAGAGAAGGTGCTAGCAGGGAATTCTCTGCCTGCCTTTCCCCAGTGCTCTGCAAGCTCTCCAGGACAACAGCAAATCTGGGGCTCTGTGCTTTCTTTCGTTCTGAACAAGTGTTACTGTTTTCTGCACAAAAGCGATTCTGCGAAGCAATGTGAACAGGCACAGAGAAGGTGCTAGCAGGGAATTCTCTGCCTGCCTTTCCCCAGTGCTCTGCAAGCTCTCCAGGACAACATAAAATCTGGGGCTCTGTGCTTTCTTTCGTTCTGAACAAGTGTTACTGTTTTCTGCACAAAAGCGATTCTGCGAAGCAATGTGAACACTTGTGCTTCCCAGGCACAGAGAAGGTGCTAGCAGGGAATTCTCTGCCTGCCTTTCCCCAGTGCTCTGCAAGCTCTCCAGGACAACATAAAATCTGGGGCTCTGTGCTTTCTTTCGTTCTGAACAAGTGTTACTGTTTTCTGCACAAAAGCGATTCTGCCAAGCAATGTGAACAGGCACAGAGAAGGTGCTAGCAGGGAATTCTCTGCCTGCCTTTCCCCAGTGCTCTGCAAGCTCTCCAGGACAACAGCAAATCTGGGGCTCTGTGCTTTCTTTCCTTCTGAACAAGTGTTACTGTTTTCTGCACAAAAGCGATTCTGCGAAGCAATGTGAACAGGCACAGAGAAGGTGCTAGCAGGGAATTCTCTGCCTGCCTTTCCCCAGTGCTCTGCAAGCTCTCCAGGACAACATAAAATCTGGGGCTCTGTGCTTTCTTTCGTTCTGAACAATTGTTACTGTTTTCTGCACAAAAGCGATTCTGCGAAGCAATGTGAACAGGCACAGAGAAGGTGCTAGCAGGGAATTCTCTGCCTGCCTTTCCCCAGTGCTCTGCAAGCTCTCCAGGACAACATAAAATCTGGGGCTCTGTGCTTTCTTTCGTTCTGAACAAGTGTTACTGTTTTCTGCACAAAAGCGATTCTGCGAAGCAATGTGAACACTTGTGCTTCCCAGGCACAGAGAAGGTGCTAGCAGGGAATTCTCTGCCTGCCTTTCCCCAGTGCTCTGCAAGCTCTCCAGGACAACATAAAATCTGGGGCTCTGTGCTTTCTTTCGTTCTGAACAAGTGTTACTGTTTTCTGCACAAAAGCGATTCTGCCAAGCAATGTGAACACTTCTGCTTCCCAGGCACAGAGAAGGTGCTAGCAGGGAATTCTCTGCCTGCCTTTCCCCAGTGCTCTGCAAGCTCTCCAGGACAACATAAAATCTGGGGCTCTGTGCTTTCTTTCGTTCTGAACAAGTGTTACTGTTTTCTGCACAAAAGCGATTCTGCCAAGCAATGTGAACAGGCACAGAGAAGGTGCTAGCAGGGAATTCTCTGCCTGCCTTTCCCCAGTGCTCTGCAAGCTCTCCAGGACAACAGCAAATCTGGGGCTCTGTGCTTTCTTTCGTTCTGAACAAGTGTTACTGTTTATGCACAAAAGCGATTCTGCGAAGCAATGTGAACAGGCACAGAGAAGGTGCTAGCAGGGAATTCTCTGCCTGCCTTTCCCCAGTGCTCTGCAAGCTCTCCAGGACAACAGCAAATCTGGGGCTCTGTGCTTTCTTTCGTTCTGAACAAGTGTTACTGTTTTCTGCACAAAAGCGATTCTGCGAAGCAATGTGAACAGGCACAGAGAAGGTGCTAGCAGGGAATTCTCTGCCTGCCTTTCCCCAGTGCTCTGCAAGCTCTCCAGGACAACATAAAATCTGGGGCTCTGTGCTTTCTTTCGTTCTGAACAAGTGTTACTGTTTTCTGCACAAAAGCGATTCTGCGAAGCAATGTGAACACTTGTGCTTCCCAGGCACAGAGAAGGTGCTAGCAGGGAATTCTCTGCCTGCCTTTCCCCAGTGCTCTGCAAGCTCTCCAGGACAACATAAAATCTGGGGCTCTGTGCTTTCTTTCGTTCTGAACAAGTGTTACTGTTTTCTGCACAAAAGCAATTCTGCGAAGCAATGTGAACACTTGTGCTTCCCAGGCACAGAGAAGGTGCTAGCAGGGAATTCTCTGCCTGCCTTTCCCCAGTGCTCTGCAAGCTCTCCAGGACAACATAAAATCTGGGGCTCTGTGCTTTCTTTCGTTCTGAACAAGTGTTACTGTTTTCTGCACAAAAGCGATTCTGCGAAGCAATGTGAACACTTGTGCTTCCTAGGCACAGAGAAGGTGCTAGCAGGGAATTCTCTGCCTGCCTTTCCCCAGTGCTCTGCAAGCTCTCCAGGACAACAGCAAATCTGCGGCTCTGTGCTTTCTTTCGTTCTGAACAAGTGTTACTGTTTTCTGCACAAAAGCGATTCTGCGAAGCAATGTGAACAGGCACAGAGAAGGTGCTAGCAGGGAATTCTCTGCCTGCCTTTCCCCAGTGCTCTGCAAGCTCTCCAGGACAACATAAAATCTGGGGCTCTGTGCTTTCTTTCGTTCTGAACAAGTGTTACTGTTTTCTGCACAAAAGCGATTCTGCGAAGCAATGTGAACACTTGTGCTTCCCAGGCACAGAGAAGGTGCTAGCAGGGAATTCTCTGCCTGCCTTTCCCCAGTGCTCTGCAAGCTCTCCAGGACAACATAAAATCTGGGGCTCTGTGCTTTCTTTCGTTCTGAACAAGTGTTACTGTTTTCTGCACAAAAGCGATTCTGCGAAGCAATGTGAACACTTGTGCTTCCCAGGCACAGAGAAGGTGCTAGCAGGGAATTCTCTGCCTGCCTTTCCCCAGTGCTCTGCAAGCTCTCCAGGACAACATAAAATCTGGGGCTCTGTGCTTTCTTTCGTTCTGAACAAGTGTTAGTGTTTTCTGCACAAAAGCAATTCTGGAAGCAATGTGAACACTTCTGCTTCCCAGGCACAGAGAAGGTGCTAGCAGGGAATTCTCTGCCTGCCTTTCCCCAGTGCTCTGCAAGCTCTCCAGGACAACAGCAAATCTGGGGCTCTGTGCTTTCTTTCGTTCTGAACAATTGTTACTGTTTTCTGCACAAAAGCAATTCTGCGAAGCAATGTGAACACTTGTGCTTCCCAGGCACAGAGAAGGTGCTAGCAGGGAATTCTCTGCCTGCCTTTCCCCAGTGCTCTGCAAGCTCTCCAGGACAACATAAAATCTGGGGCCCTGTGCTTTCTTTCCTTCTGAACAAGTGTTACTGTTTTCTGCACAAAAGCGATTCTGCGAAGCAATGTGAACACTTGTGCTTCCCAGGCACAGAGAAGGTGCTAGCAGGGAATTCTCTGCCTGCCTTTCCCCAGTGCTCTGCAAGCTCTCCAGGACAACATAAAATCTGGGGCTCTGTGCTTTCTTTCGTTCTGAACAAGTGTTACTGTTTTCTGCACAAAAGCGATTCTGCGAAGCAATGTGAACACTTGTGCTTCCCAGGCACAGAGAAGGTGCTAGCAGGGAATTCTCTGCCTGCCTTTCCCCAGTGCTCTGCAAGCTCTCCAGGACAACATAAAATCTGGGGCTCTGTGCTTTCTTTCGTTCTGAACAAGTGTTACTGTTTTCTGCACAAAAGCGATTCTGCCAAGCAATGTGAACAGGCACAGAGAAGGTGCTAGCAGGGAATTCTCTGCCTGCCTTTCCCCAGTGCTCTGCAAGCTCTCCAGGACAACAGCAAATCTGGGGCTCTGTGCTTTCTTTCCTTCTGAACAAGTGTTACTGTTTTCTGCACAAAAGCGATTCTGCGAAGCAATGTGAACAGGCACAGAGAAGGTGCTAGCAGGGAATTCTCTGCCTGCCTTTCCCCAGTGCTCTGCAAGCTCTCCAGGACAACATAAAATCTGGGGCTCTGTGCTTTCTTTCGTTCTGAACAAGTGTTACTGTTTTCTGCACAAAAGCGATTCTGCGAAGCAATGTGAACAGGCACAGAGAAGGTGCTAGCAGGGAATTCTCTGCCTGCCTTTCCCCAGTGCTCTGCAAGCTCTCCAGGACAACAGCAAATCTGGGGCTCTGTGCTTTCTTTCGTTCTGAACAAGTGTTACTGTTTTCTGCACAAAAGCGATTCTGCGAAGCAATGTGAACAGGCACAGAGAAGGTGCTAGCAGGGAATTCTCTGCCTGCCTTTCCCCAGTGCTCTGCAAGCTCTCCAGGACAACATAAAATCTGGGGCCCTGTGCTTTCTTTCCTTCTGAACAAGTGTTACTGTTTTCTGCACAAAAGCGATTCTGCGAAGCAATGTGAACACTTGTGCTTCCCAGGCACAGAGAAGGTGCTAGCAGGGAATTCTCTGCCTGCCTTTCCCCAGTGCTCTGCAAGCTCTCCAGGACAACATAAAATCTGGGGCTCTGTGCTTTCTTTCGTTCTGAACAAGTGTTACTGTTTTCTGCACAAAAGCGATTCTGCGAAGCAATGTGAACACTTGTGCTTCCCAGGCACAGAGAAGGTGCTAGCAGGGAATTCTCTGCCTGCCTTTCCCCAGTGCTCTGCAAGCTCTCCAGGACAACATAAAATCTGGGGCTCTGTGCTTTCTTTCGTTCTGAACAAGTGTTACTGTTTTCTGCACAAAAGCGATTCTGCCAAGCAATGTGAACAGGCACAGAGAAGGTGCTAGCAGGGAATTCTCTGCCTGCCTTTCCCCAGTGCTCTGCAAGCTCTCCAGGACAACAGCAAATCTGGGGCTCTGTGCTTTCTTTCCTTCTGAACAAGTGTTACTGTTTTCTGCACAAAAGCGATTCTGCGAAGCAATGTGAACAGGCACAGAGAAGGTGCTAGCAGGGAATTCTCTGCCTGCCTTTCCCCAGTGCTCTGCAAGCTCTCCAGGACAACATAAAATCTGGGGCTCTGTGCTTTCTTTCGTTCTGAACAATTGTTACTGTTTTCTGCACAAAAGCGATTCTGCGAAGCAATGTGAACAGGCACAGAGAAGGTGCTAGCAGGGAATTCTCTGCCTGCCTTTCCCCAGTGCTCTGCAAGCTCTCCAGGACAACAGCAAATCTGGGGCTCTGTGCTTTCTTTCGTTCTGAACAAGTGTTACTGTTTTCTGCACAAAAGCGATTCTGCGAAGCAATGTGAACAGGCACAGAGAAGGTGCTAGCAGGGAATTCTCTGCCTGCCTTTCCCCAGTGCTCTGCAAGCTCTCCAGGACAACAGCAAATCTGGGGCTCTGTGCTTTCTTTCGTTCTGAACAAGTGTTACTGTTTTCTGCACAAAAGCGATTCTGCGAAGCAATGTGAACAGGCACAGAGAAGGTGCTAGCAGGGAATTCTCTGCCTGCCTTTCCCCGGTGCTCTGCAAGCTCTCCAGGACAACATAAAATCTGGGGCTCTGTGCTTTCTTTCGTTCTGAACAAGTGTTACTGTTTTCTGCACAAAAGCGATTCTGCGAAGCAATGTGAACACTTGTGCTTCCCAGGCACAGAGAAGGTGCTAGCAGGGAATTCTCTGCCTGCCTTTCCCCAGTGCTCTGCAAGCTCTCCAGGACAACAGCAAATCTGCGGCTCTGTGCTTTCTTTCGTTCTGAACAAGTGTTACTGTTTTCTGCACAAAAGCGATTCTGCGAAGCAATGTGAACAGGCACAGAGAAGGTGCTAGCAGGGAATTCTCTGCCTGCCTTTCCCCAGTGCTCTGCAAGCTCTCCAGGACAACATAAAATCTGGGGCTCTGTGCTTTCTTTCGTTCTGAACAAGTGTTACTGTTTTCTGCACAAAAGCGATTCTGCGAAGCAATGTGAACACTTGTGCTTCCCAGGCACAGAGAAGGTGCTAGCAGGGAATTCTCTGCCTGCCTTTCCCCAGTGCTCTGCAAGCTCTCCAGGACAACATAAAATCTGGGGCTCTGTGCTTTCTTTCGTTCTGAACAAGTGTTACTGTTTTCTGCACAAAAGCGATTCTGCGAAGCAATGTGAACACTTGTGCTTCCCAGGCACAGAGAAGGTGCTAGCAGGGAATTCTCTGCCTGCCTTTCCCCAGTGCTCTGCAAGCTCTCCAGGACAACATAAAATCTGGGGCTCTGTGCTTTCTTTCGTTCTGAACAAGTGTTAGTGTTTTCTGCACAAAAGCAATTCTGGAAGCAATGTGAACACTTCTGCTTCCCAGGCACAGAGAAGGTGCTAGCAGGGAATTCTCTGCCTGCCTTTCCCCAGTGCTCTGCAAGCTCTCCAGGACAACAGCAAATCTGGGGCTCTGTGCTTTCTTTCGTTCTGAACAATTGTTACTGTTTTCTGCACAAAAGCAATTCTGCGAAGCAATGTGAACACTTGTGCTTCCCAGGCACAGAGAAGGTGCTAGCAGGGAATTCTCTGCCTGCCTTTCCCCAGTGCTCTGCAAGCTCTCCAGGACAACATAAAATCTGGGGCCCTGTGCTTTCTTTCCTTCTGAACAAGTGTTACTGTTTTCTGCACAAAAGCGATTCTGCGAAGCAATGTGAACACTTGTGCTTCCCAGGCACAGAGAAGGTGCTAGCAGGGAATTCTCTGCCTGCCTTTCCCCAGTGCTCTGCAAGCTCTCCAGGACAACATAAAATCTGGGGCTCTGTGCTTTCTTTCGTTCTGAACAAGTGTTACTGTTTTCTGCACAAAAGCGATTCTGCGAAGCAATGTGAACACTTGTGCTTCCCAGGCACAGAGAAGGTGCTAGCAGGGAATTCTCTGCCTGCCTTTCCCCAGTGCTCTGCAAGCTCTCCAGGACAACATAAAATCTGGGGCTCTGTGCTTTCTTTCGTTCTGAACAAGTGTTACTGTTTTCTGCACAAAAGCGATTCTGCCAAGCAATGTGAACAGGCACAGAGAAGGTGCTAGCAGGGAATTCTCTGCCTGCCTTTCCCCAGTGCTCTGCAAGCTCTCCAGGACAACAGCAAATCTGGGGCTCTGTGCTTTCTTTCCTTCTGAACAAGTGTTACTGTTTTCTGCACAAAAGCGATTCTGCGAAGCAATGTGAACAGGCACAGAGAAGGTGCTAGCAGGGAATTCTCTGCCTGCCTTTCCCCAGTGCTCTGCAAGCTCTCCAGGACAACATAAAATCTGGGGCTCTGTGCTTTCTTTCGTTCTGAACAAGTGTTACTGTTTTCTGCACAAAAGCGATTCTGCGAAGCAATGTGAACAGGCACAGAGAAGGTGCTAGCAGGGAATTCTCTGCCTGCCTTTCCCCAGTGCTCTGCAAGCTCTCCAGGACAACAGCAAATCTGGGGCTCTGTGCTTTCTTTCGTTCTGAACAAGTGTTACTGTTTTCTGCACAAAAGCGATTCTGCGAAGCAATGTGAACAGGCACAGAGAAGGTGCTAGCAGGGAATTCTCTGCCTGCCTTTCCCCAGTGCTCTGCAAGCTCTCCAGGACAACATAAAATCTGGGGCCCTGTGCTTTCTTTCCTTCTGAACAAGTGTTACTGTTTTCTGCACAAAAGCGATTCTGCGAAGCAATGTGAACACTTGTGCTTCCCAGGCACAGAGAAGGTGCTAGCAGGGAATTCTCTGCCTGCCTTTCCCCAGTGCTCTGCAAGCTCTCCAGGACAACATAAAATCTGGGGCTCTGTGCTTTCTTTCGTTCTGAACAAGTGTTACTGTTTTCTGCACAAAAGCGATTCTGCGAAGCAATGTGAACACTTGTGCTTCCCAGGCACAGAGAAGGTGCTAGCAGGGAATTCTCTGCCTGCCTTTCCCCAGTGCTCTGCAAGCTCTCCAGGACAACATAAAATCTGGGGCTCTGTGCTTTCTTTCGTTCTGAACAAGTGTTACTGTTTTCTGCACAAAAGCGATTCTGCCAAGCAATGTGAACAGGCACAGAGAAGGTGCTAGCAGGGAATTCTCTGCCTGCCTTTCCCCAGTGCTCTGCAAGCTCTCCAGGACAACAGCAAATCTGGGGCTCTGTGCTTTCTTTCCTTCTGAACAAGTGTTACTGTTTTCTGCACAAAAGCGATTCTGCGAAGCAATGTGAACAGGCACAGAGAAGGTGCTAGCAGGGAATTCTCTGCCTGCCTTTCCCCAGTGCTCTGCAAGCTCTCCAGGACAACATAAAATCTGGGGCTCTGTGCTTTCTTTCGTTCTGAACAATTGTTACTGTTTTCTGCACAAAAGCGATTCTGCGAAGCAATGTGAACAGGCACAGAGAAGGTGCTAGCAGGGAATTCTCTGCCTGCCTTTCCCCAGTGCTCTGCAAGCTCTCCAGGACAACAGCAAATCTGGGGCTCTGTGCTTTCTTTCGTTCTGAACAAGTGTTACTGTTTTCTGCACAAAAGCGATTCTGCGAAGCAATGTGAACAGGCACAGAGAAGGTGCTAGCAGGGAATTCTCTGCCTGCCTTTCCCCAGTGCTCTGCAAGCTCTCCAGGACAACATAAAATCTGGGGCTCTGTGCTTTCTTTCGTTCTGAACAAGTGTTACTGTTTTCTGCACAAAAGCGATTCTGCGAAGCAATGTGAACACTTGTGCTTCCCAGGCACAGAGAAGGTGCTAGCAGGGAATTCTCTGCCTGCCTTTCCCCAGTGCTCTGCAAGCTCTCCAGGACAACATAAAATCTGGGGCTCTGTGCTTTCTTTCGTTCTGAACAAGTGTTACTGTTTTCTGCACAAAAGCGATTCTGCGAAGCAATGTGAACACTTGTGCTTCCCAGGCACAGAGAAGGTGCTAGCAGGGAATTCTCTGCCTGCCTTTCCCCAGTGCTCTGCAAGCTCTCCAGGACAACATAAAATCTGGGGCTCTGTGCTTTCTTTCGTTCTGAACAAGTGTTACTGTTTTCTGCACAAAAGCGATTCTGCCAAGCAATGTGAACACTTGTGCTTCCTAGGCACAGAGAAGGTGCTAGCAGGGAATTCTCTGCCTGCCTTTCCCCAGTGCTCTGCAAGCTCTCCAGGACAACAGCAAATCTGCGGCTCTGTGCTTTCTTTCGTTCTGAACAAGTGTTACTGTTTTCTGCACAAAAGCGATTCTGCGAAGCAATGTGAACAGGCACAGAGAAGGTGCTAGCAGGGAATTCTCTGCCTGCCTTTCCCCAGTGCTCTGCAAGCTCTCCAGGACAACATAAAATCTGGGGCTCTGTGCTTTCTTTCGTTCTGAACAAGTGTTACTGTTTTCTGCACAAAAGCGATTCTGCGAAGCAATGTGAACACTTGTGCTTCCCAGGCACAGAGAAGGTGCTAGCAGGGAATTCTCTGCCTGCCTTTCCCCAGTGCTCTGCAAGCTCTCCAGGACAACATAAAATCTGGGGCTCTGTGCTTTCTTTCGTTCTGAACAAGTGTTACTGTTTTCTGCACAAAAGCGATTCTGCGAAGCAATGTGAACACTTGTGCTTCCCAGGCACAGAGAAGGTGCTAGCAGGGAATTCTCTGCCTGCCTTTCCCCAGTGCTCTGCAAGCTCTCCAGGACAACATAAAATCTGGGGCTCTGTGCTTTCTTTCGTTCTGAACAAGTGTTAGTGTTTTCTGCACAAAAGCAATTCTGGAAGCAATGTGAACACTTCTGCTTCCCAGGCACAGAGAAGGTGCTAGCAGGGAATTCTCTGCCTGCCTTTCCCCAGTGCTCTGCAAGCTCTCCAGGACAACAGCAAATCTGGGGCTCTGTGCTTTCTTTCGTTCTGAACAATTGTTACTGTTTTCTGCACAAAAGCAATTCTGCGAAGCAATGTGAACACTTGTGCTTCCCAGGCACAGAGAAGGTGCTAGCAGGGAATTCTCTGCCTGCCTTTCCCCAGTGCTCTGCAAGCTCTCCAGGACAACATAAAATCTGGGGCTCTGTGCTTTCTTTCGTTCTGAACAAGTGTTACTGTTTTCTGCACAAAAGCGATTCTGCGAAGCAATGTGAACACTTGTGCTTCCCAGGCACAGAGAAGGTGCTAGCAGGGAATTCTCTGCCTGCCTTTCCCCAGTGCTCTGCAAGCTCTCCAGGACAACATAAAATCTGGGGCTCTGTGCTTTCTTTCGTTCTGAACAAGTGTTACTGTTTTCTGCACAAAAGCGATTCTGCCAAGCAATGTGAACAGGCACAGAGAAGGTGCTAGCAGGGAATTCTCTGCCTGCCTTTCCCCAGTGCTCTGCAAGCTCTCCAGGACAACAGCAAATCTGGGGCTCTGTGCTTTCTTTCCTTCTGAACAAGTGTTACTGTTTTCTGCACAAAAGCGATTCTGCGAAGCAATGTGAACAGGCACAGAGAAGGTGCTAGCAGGGAATTCTCTGCCTGCCTTTCCCCAGTGCTCTGCAAGCTCTCCAGGACAACATAAAATCTGGGGCTCTGTGCTTTCTTTCGTTCTGAACAAGTGTTACTGTTTTCTGCACAAAAGCGATTCTGCGAAGCAATGTGAACACTTGTGCTTCCCAGGCACAGAGAAGGTGCTAGCAGGGAATTCTCTGCCTGCCTTTCCCCAGTGCTCTGCAAGCTCTCCAGGACAACATAAAATCTGGGGCTCTGTGCTTTCTTTCGTTCTGAACAAGTGTTACTGTTTTCTGCACAAAAGCGATTCTGCCAAGCAATGTGAACACTTGTGCTTCCCAGGCACAGAGAAGGTGCTAGCAGGGAATTCTCTGCCTGCCTTTCCCCAGTGCTCTGCAAGCTCTCCAGGACAACATAAAATCTGGGGCTCTGTGCTTTCTTTCGTTCTGAACAAGTGTTACTGTTTTCTGCACAAAAGCAATTCTGCGAAGCAATGTGAACACTTGTGCTTCCCAGGCACAGAGAAGGTGCTAGCAGGGAATTCTCTGCCTGCCTTTCCCCAGTGCTCTGCAAGCTCTCCAGGACAACAGCAAATCTGGGGCTCTGTGCTTTCTTTCGTTCTGAACAAGTGTTACTGTTTTCTGCACAAAAGCGATTCTGCGAAGCAATGTGAACACTTGTGCTTCCCAGGCACAGAGAAGGTGCTAGCAGGGAATTCTCTGCCTGCCTTTCCCCAGTGCTCTGCAAGCTCTCCAGGACAACATAAAATCTGGGGCTCTGTGCTTTCTTTCGTTCTGAACAAGTGTTACTGTTTTCTGCACAAAAGCGATTCTGCGAAGCAATGTGAACACTTGTGCTTCCCAGGCACAGAGAAGGTGCTAGCAGGGAATTCTCTGCCTGCCATTCCCCAGTGCTCTGCAAGCTCTCCAGGACAACATAAAATCTGGGGCTCTGTGCTTTCTTTCATTCTGAACAAGTGTTACTGTTTTCTGCACAAAAGCGATTCTGCGAAGCAATGTGAACACTTGTGCTTCCTAGGCACAGAGAAGGTGCTAGCAGGGAATTCTCTGCCTGCCTTTCCCCAGTGCTCTGCAAGCTCTCCAGGACAACAGCAAATCTGCGGCTCTGTGCTTTCTTTCGTTCTGAACAAGTGTTACTGTTTTCTGCACAAAAGCGATTCTGCCAAGCAATGTGAACAGGCACAGAGAAGGTGCTAGCAGGGAATTCTCTGCCTGCCTTTCCCCAGTGCTCTGCAAGCTCTCCAGGACAACATAAAATCTGGGGCTCTGTGCTTTCTTTCGTTCTGAACAAGTGTTACTGTTTTCTGCACAAAAGCGATTCTGCGAAGCAATGTGAACACTTGTGCTTCCCAGGCACAGAGAAGGTGCTAGCAGGGAATTCTCTGCCTGCCTTTCCCCAGTGCTCTGCAAGCTCTCCAGGACAACATAAAATCTGGGGCTCTGTGCTTTCTTTCGTTCTGAACAAGTGTTACTGTTTTCTGCACAAAAGCGATTCTGCGAAGCAATGTGAACACTTGTGCTTCCCAGGCACAGAGAAGGTGCTAGCAGGGAATTCTCTGCCTGCCTTTCCCCAGTGCTCTGCAAGCTCTCCAGGACAACATAAAATCTGGGGCTCTGTGCTTTCTTTCGTTCTGAACAAGTGTTAGTGTTTTCTGCACAAAAGCAATTCTGGAAGCAATGTGAACACTTCTGCTTCCCAGGCACAGAGAAGGTGCTAGCAGGGAATTCTCTGCCTGCCTTTCCCCAGTGCTCTGCAAGCTCTCCAGGACAACAGCAAATCTGGGGCTCTGTGCTTTCTTTCGTTCTGAACAATTGTTACTGTTTTCTGCACAAAAGCAATTCTGCGAAGCAATGTGAACACTTGTGCTTCCCAGGCACAGAGAAGGTGCTAGCAGGGAATTCTCTGCCTGCCTTTCCCCAGTGCTCTGCAAGCTCTCCAGGACAACATAAAATCTGGGGCCCTGTGCTTTCTTTCCTTCTGAACAAGTGTTACTGTTTTCTGCACAAAAGCGATTCTGCGAAGCAATGTGAACACTTGTGCTTCCCAGGCACAGAGAAGGTGCTAGCAGGGAATTCTCTGCCTGCCTTTCCCCAGTGCTCTGCAAGCTCTCCAGGACAACATAAAATCTGGGGCTCTGTGCTTTCTTTCGTTCTGAACAAGTGTTACTGTTTTCTGCACAAAAGCGATTCTGCGAAGCAATGTGAACACTTGTGCTTCCCAGGCACAGAGAAGGTGCTAGCAGGGAATTCTCTGCCTGCCTTTCCCCAGTGCTCTGCAAGCTCTCCAGGACAACATAAAATCTGGGGCTCTGTGCTTTCTTTCGTTCTGAACAAGTGTTACTGTTTTCTGCACAAAAGCGATTCTGCCAAGCAATGTGAACAGGCACAGAGAAGGTGCTAGCAGGGAATTCTCTGCCTGCCTTTCCCCAGTGCTCTGCAAGCTCTCCAGGACAACAGCAAATCTGGGGCTCTTTGCTTTCTTTCCTTCTGAACAAGTGTTACTGTTTTCTGCACAAAAGCGATTCTGCGAAGCAATGTGAACAGGCACAGAGAAGGTGCTAGCAGGGAATTCTCTGCCTGCCTTTCCCCAGTGCTCTGCAAGCTCTCCAGGACAACATAAAATCTGGGACTCTGTGCTTTCTTTCGTTCTGAACAAGTGTTACTGTTTTCTGCACAAAAGCGATTCTGCGAAGCAATGTGAACACTTGTGCTTCCCAGGCACAGAGAAGGTGCTAGCAGGGAATTCTCTGCCTGCCTTTCCCCAGTGCTCTGCAAGCTCTCCAGGACAACATAAAATCTGGGGCTCTGTGCTTTCTTTCGTTCTGAACAAGTGTTACTGTTTTCTGCACAAAAGCGATTCTGCCAAGCAATGTGAACACTTGTGCTTCCCAGGCACAGAGAAGGTGCTAGCAGGGAATTCTCTGCCTGCCTTTCCCCAGTGCTCTGCAAGCTCTCCAGGACAACATAAAATCTGGGGCTCTGTGCTTTCTTTCGTTCTGAACAAGTGTTACTGTTTTCTGCACAAAAGCAATTCTGCGAAGCAATGTGAACACTTGTGCTTCCCAGGCACAGAGAAGGTGCTAGCAGGGAATTCTCTGCCTGCCTTTCCCCAGTGCTCTGCAAGCTCTCCAGGACAACAGCAAATCTGGGGCTCTGTGCTTTCTTTCCTTCTGAACAAGTGTTACTGTTTTCTGCACAAAAGCGATTCTGCGAAGCAATGTGAACACTTGTGCTTCCCAGGCACAGAGAAGGTGCTAGCAGGGAATTCTCTGCCTGCCTTTCCCCAGTGCTCTGCAAGCTCTCCAGGACAACATAAAATCTGGGGCTCTGTGCTTTCTTTCGTTCTGAACAAGTGTTACTGTTTTCTGCACAAAAGCGATTCTGCCAAGCAATGTGAACACTTGTGCTTCCCAGGCACAGAGAAGGTGCTAGCAGGGAATTCTCTGCCTGCCTTTCCCCAGTGCTCTGCAAGCTCTCCAGGACAACATAAAATCTGGGGCTCTGTGCTTTCTTTCGTTCTGAACAAGTGTTACTGTTTTCTGCACAAAAGCGATTCTGCGAAGCAATGTGAACACTTGTGCTTCCCAGGCACAGAGAAGGTGCTAGCAGGGAATTCTCTGCCTGCCTTTCCCCAGTGCTCTGCAAGCTCTCCAGGACAACATAAATTCTGGGGCTCTGTGCTTTCTTTCGTTCTGAACAAGTGTTACTGTTTTCTGCACAAAAGCGATTCTGCGAAGCAATGTGAACACTTGTGCTTCCCAGGCACAGAGAAGGTGCTAGCAGGGAATTCTCTGCCTGCCTTTCCCCAGTGCTCTGCAAGCTCTCCAGGACAACAGCAAATCTGGGGCTCTGTGCTTTCTTTCGTTCTGAACAAGTGTTACTGTTTTCTGCACAAAAGCGATTCTGCGAAGCAATGTGAACACTTGTGCTTCCCAGGCACAGAGAAGGTGCTAGCAGGGAATTCTCTGCCTGCCATTCCCCAGTGCTCTGCAAGCTCTCCAGGACAACATAAAATCTGGGGCTCTGTGCTTTCTTTCATTCTGAACAAGTGTTACTGTTTTCTGCACAAAAGCGATTCTGCGAAGCAATGTGAACACTTGTGCTTCCCAGGCACAGAGAAGGTGCTAGCAGGGAATTCTCTGCCTGCCTTTCCCCAGTGCTCTGCAAGCTCTCCAGGACAACATAAAATCTGGGGCTCTGTGCTTTCTTTCGTTCTGAACAAGTGTTACTGTTTTCTGCACAAAAGCAATTCTGCGAAGCAATGTGAACACTTGTGCTTCCAAGGCACAGAGAAGGTGCTAGCAGGGAATTCTCTGCCTGCCTTTCCCCAGTGCTCTGCAAGCTCTCCAGGACAACATAAAATCTGGGGCTCTGTGCTTTCTTTCGTTCTGAACAAGTGTTACTGTTTTCTGCACAAAAGCGATTCTGCGAAGCAATGTGAACACTTGTGCTTCCCAGGCACAGAGAAGGTGCTAGCAGGGAATTCTCTGCCTGCCTTTCCCCAGTGCTCTGCAAGCTCTCCAGGACAACAGCAAATCTGCGGCTCTGTGCTTTCTTTCGTTCTGAACAAGTGTTACTGTTTTCTGCACAAAAGCGATTCTGCGAAGCAATGTGAACAGGCACAGAGAAGGTGCTAGCAGGGAATTCTCTGCCTGCCTTTCCCCAGTGCTCTGCAAGCTCTCCAGGACAAAGGCAAATCTGGGGCTCTGTGCTTTCTTTCGTTCTGAACAAGTGTTACTGTTTTCTGCACAAAAGCGATTCTGCGAAGCAATGTGAACACTTGTGCTTCCCAGGCACAGAGAAGGTGCTAGCAGGGAATTCTCTGCCTGCCTTTCCCCAGTGCTCTGCAAGCTCTCCAGGACAACATAAAATCTGGGGCTCTGTGCTTTCTTTCGTTCTGAACAAGTGTTACTGTTTTCTGCACAAAAGCGATTCTGCGAAGCAATGTGAACACTTGTGCTTCCCAGGCACAGAGAAGGTGCTAGCAGGGAATTCTCTGCCTGCCTTTCCCCAGTGCTCTGCAAGCTCTCCAGGACAACATAAAATCTGGGGCTCTGTGCTTTCTTTCGTTCTGAACAAGTGTTAGTGTTTTCTGCACAGAAGCAATTCTGGAAGCAATGTGAACACTTGTGCTTCCCAGGCACAGAGAAGGTGCTAGCAGGGAATTCTCTGCCTGCCTTTCCCCAGTGCTCTGCAAGCTCTCCAGGACAACATAAAATCTGGGGCCCTGTGCTTTCTTTCCTTCTGAACAAGTGTTACTGTTTTCTGCACAAAAGCGATTCTGCCAAGCAATGTGAACACTTGTGCTTCCCAGGCACAGAGAAGGTGCTAGCAGGGAATTCTCTGCCTGCCTTTCCCCAGTGCTCTGCAAGCTCTCCAGGACAACATAAAATCTGGGGCTCTGTGCTTTCTTTCGTTCTGAACAAGTGTTACTGTTTTCTGCACAAAAGCGATTCTGCGAAGCAATGTGAACACTTGTGCTTCCCAGGCACAGAGAAGGTGCTAGCAGGGAATTCTCTGCCTGCCTTTCCCCAGTGCTCTGCAAGCTCTCCAGGACAACATAAAATCTGGGGCTCTGTGCTTTCTTTCGTTCTGAACAAGTGTTACTGTTTTCTGCACAAAAGCGATTCTGCGAAGCAATGTGAACACTTGTGCTTCCCAGGCACAGAGAAGGTGCTAGCAGGGAATTCTCTGCCTGCCTTTCCCCAGTGCTCTGCAAGCTCTCCAGGACAACATAAAATCTGGGGCTCTGTGCTTTCTTTCGTTCTGAACAAGTGTTACTGTTTTCTGCACAAAAGCGATTCTGCGAAGCAATGTGAACACTTGTGCTTCCCAGGCACAGAGAAGGTGCTAGCAGGGAATTCTCTGCCTGCCTTTCCCCAGTGCTCTGCAAGCTCTCCAGGACAACATAAAATCTGGGGCTCTGTGCTTTCTTTCATTCTGAACAAGTGTTACTGTTTTCTGCACAAAAGCGATTCTGCGAAGCAATGTGAACACTTGTGCTTCCCAGGCACAGAGAAGGTGCTAGCAGGGAATTCTCTGCCTGCCTTTCCCCAGTGCTCTGCAAGCTCTCCAGGACAACATAAAATCTGGGGCTCTGTGCTTTCTTTCGTTCTGAACAAGTGTTACTGTTTTCTGCACAAAAGCGATTCTGCGAAGCAATGTGAACACTTCTGCTTCCCAGGCACAGAGAAGGTGCTAGCAGGGAATTCTCTGCCTGCCTTTCCCCAGTGCTCTGCAAGCTCTCCAGGACAACAGCAAATCTGGGGCTCTGTGCTTTCTTTCCTTCTGAACAAGTGTTACTGTTTTCTGCACAAAAGCGATTCTGCGAAGCAATGTGAACAGGCACAGAGAAGGTGCTAGCAGGGAATTCTCTGCCTGCCTTTCCCCAGTGCTCTGCAAGCTCTCCAGGACAACATAAAATCTGGGGCTCTGTGCTTTCTTTCGTTCTGAACAAGTGTTACTGTTTTCTGCACAAAAGCAATTCTGCGAAGCAATGTGAACACTTGTGCTTCCCAGGCACAGAGAAGGTGCTAGCAGGGAATTCTCTGCCTGCCTTTCCCCAGTGCTCTGCAAGCTCTCCAGGACAACAGCAAATCTGGGGCTCTGTGCTTTCTTTCGTTCTGAACAAGTGTTACTGTTTTCTGCACAAAAGCGATTCTGCCAAGCAATGTGAACACTTGTGCTTCCCAGGCACAGAGAAGGTGCTAGCAGGGAATTCTCTGCCTGCCTTTCCCCAGTGCTCTGCAAGCTCTCCAGGACAACAGCAAATCTGCGGCTCTGTGCTTTCTTTCGTTCTGAACAAGTGTTACTGTTTTCTGCACAAAAGCGATTCTGCGAAGCAATGTGAACAGGCACAGAGAAGGTGCTAGCAGGGAATTCTCTGCCTGCCTTTCCCCAGTGCTCTGCAAGCTCTCCAGGACAACATAAAATCTGGGGCTCTGTGCTTTCTTTCGTTCTGAACAAGTGTTACTGTTTTCTGCACAAAAGCGATTCTGCGAAGCAATGTGAACACTTGTGCTTCCCAGGCACAGAGAAGGTGCTAGCAGGGAATTCTCTGCCTGCCTTTCCCCAGTGCTCTGCAAGCTCTCCAGGACAACAGCAAATCTGGGGCTCTGTGCTTTCTTTCCTTCTGAACAAGTGTTACTGTTTTCTGCACAAAAGCGATTCTGCGAAGCAATGTGAACAGGCACAGAGAAGGTGCTAGCAGGGAATTCTCTGCCTGCCTTTCCCCAGTGCTCTGCAAGCTCTCCAGGACAACATAAAATCTGGGGCTCTGTGCTTTCTTTCGTTCTGAACAAGTGTTACTGTTTTCTGCACAAAAGCGATTCTGCCAAGCAATGTGAACACTTGTGCTTCCCAGGCACAGAGAAGGTGCTAGCAGGGAATTCTCTGCCTGCCTTTCCCCAGTGCTCTGCAAGCTCTCCAGGACAACAGCAAATCTGCGGCTCTGTGCTTTCTTTCGTTCTGAACAAGTGTTACTGTTTTCTGCACAAAAGCGATTCTGCGAAGCAATGTGAACAGGCACAGAGAAGGTGCTAGCAGGGAATTCTCTGCCTGCCTTTCCCCAGTGCTCTGCAAGCTCTCCAGGACAACATAAAATCTGGGGCTCTGTGCTTTCTTTCGTTCTGAACAAGTGTTACTGTTTTCTGCACAAAAGCGATTCTGCGAAGCAATGTGAACACTTGTGCTTCCCAGGCACAGAGAAGGTGCTAGCAGGGAATTCTCTGCCTGCCTTTCCCCAGTGCTCTGCAAGCTCTCCAGGACAACAGCAAATCTGGGGCTCTGTGCTTTCTTTCGTTCTGAACAAGTGTTACTGTTTTCTGCACAAAAGCGATTCTGCGAAGCAATGTGAACACTTGTGCTTCCCAGGCACAGAGAAGGTGCTAGCAGGGAATTCTCTGCCTGCCTTTCCCCAGTGCTCTGCAAGCTCTCCAGGACAACATAAAATCTGGGGCTCTGTGCTTTCTTTCGTTCTGAACAAGTGTTACTGTTTTCTGCACAAAAGCGATTCTGCGAAGCAATGTGAACACTTGTGCTTCCCAGGCACAGAGAAGGTGCTAGCAGGGAATTCTCTGCCTGCCTTTCCCCAGTGCTCTGCAAGCTCTCCAGGACAACATAAAATCTGGGGCCCTGTGCTTTCTTTCCTTCTGAACAAGTGTTACTGTTTTCTGCACAAAAGCGATTCTGCCAAGCAATGTGAACACTTGTGCTTCCCAGGCACAGAGAAGGTGCTAGCAGGGAATTCTCTGCCTGCCTTTCCCCAGTGCTCTGCAAGCTCTCCAGGACAACATAAAATCTGGGGCTCTGTGCTTTCTTTCGTTCTGAACAAGTGTTACTGTTTTCTGCACAAAAGCGATTCTGCGAAGCAATGTGAACACTTGTGCTTCCCAGGCACAGAGAAGGTGCTAGCAGGGAATTCTCTGCCTGCCTTTCCCCAGTGCTCTGCAAGCTCTCCAGGACAACAGCAAATCTGGGGCTCTGTGCTTTCTTTCGTTCTGAACAAGTGTTACTGTTTTCTGCACAAAAGCGATTCTGCGAAGCAATGTGAACACTTGTGCTTCCCAGGCACAGAGAAGGTGCTAGCAGGGAATTCTCTGCCTGCCTTTCCCCAGTGCTCTGCAAGCTCTCCAGGACAACATAAAATCTGGGGCTCTGTGCTTTCTTTCGTTCTGAACAAGTGTTACTGTTTTCTGCACAAAAGCGATTCTGCGAAGCAATGTGAACACTTGTGCTTCCCAGGCACAGAGAAGGTGCTAGCAGGGAATTCTCTGCCTGCCTTTCCCCAGTGCTCTGCAAGCTCTCCAGGACAACAGCAAATCTGGGGCTCTGTGCTTTCTTTCGTTCTGAACAATTGTTACTGTTTTCTGCACAAAAGCGATTCTGCGAAGCAATGTGAACAGGCACAGAGAAGGTGCTAGCAGGGAATTCTCTGCCTGCCTTTCCCCAGTGCTCTGCAAGCTCTCCAGGACAACATAAAATCTGGGGCTCTGTGCTTTCTTTCGTTCTGAACAAGTGTTACTGTTTTCTGCACAAAAGCGATTCTGCGAAGCAATGTGAACACTTGTGCTTCCCAGGCACAGAGAAGGTGCTAGCAGGGAATTCTCTGCCTGCCTTTCCCCAGTGCTCTGCAAGCTCTCCAGGACAACATAAAATCTGGGGCTCTGTGCTTTCTTTCGTTCTGAACAAGTGTTAGTGTTTTCTGCACAGAAGCAATTCTGGAAGCAATGTGAACACTTGTGCTTCCCAGGCACAGAGAAGGTGCTAGCAGGGAATTCTCTGCCTGCCTTTCCCCAGTGCTCTGCAAGCTCTCCAGGACAACAGCAAATCTGGGGCTCTGTGCTTTCTTTCCTTCTGAACAAGTGTTACTGTTTTCTGCACAAAAGCGATTCTGCGAAGCAATGTGAACAGGCACAGAGAAGGTGCTAGCAGGGAATTCTCTGCCTGCCTTTCCCCAGTGCTCTGCAAGCTCTCCAGGACAACATAAAATCTGGGGCTCTGTGCTTTCTTTCATTCTGAACAAGTGTTACTGTTTTCTGCACAAAAGCGATTCTGCGAAGCAATGTGAACACTTGTGCTTCCCAGGCACAGAGAAGGTGCTAGCAGGGAATTCTCTGCCTGCCTTTCCCCAGTGCTCTGCAAGCTCTCCAGGACAACATAAAATCTGGGGCTCTGTGCTTTCTTTCGTTCTGAACAAGTGTTACTGTTTTCTGCACAAAAGCGATTCTGCAAAGCAATGTGAACACTTGTGCTTCCCAGGCACAGAGAAGGTGCTAGCAGGGAATTCTCTGCCTGCCTTTCCCCAGTGCTCTGCAAGCTCTCCAGGACAACATAAAATCTGGGGCTCTGTGCTTTCTTTCGTTCTGAACAAGTGTTACTGTTTTCTGCACAAAAGCGATTCTGCGAAGCAATGTGAACACTTCTGCTTCCCAGGCACAGAGAAGGTGCTAGCAGGGAATTCTCTGCCTGCCTTTCCCCAGTGCTCTGCAAGCTCTCCAGGACAACAGCAAATCTGCGGCTCTGTGCTTTCTTTCGTTCTGAACAAGTGTTACTGTTTTCTGCACAAAAGCGATTCTGCGAAGCAATGTGAACACTTGTGCTTCCCAGGCACAGAGAAGGTGCTAGCAGGGAATTCTCTGCCTGCCTTTCCCCAGTGCTCTGCAAGCTCTCCAGGACAACATAAAATCTGGGGCTCTGTGCTTTCTTTCATTCTGAACAAGTGTTACTGTTTTCTGCACAACAGCGATTCTGCGAAGCAATGTGAACACTTCTGCTTCCCAGGCACAGAGAAGGTGCTAGCAGGGAATTCTCTGCCTGCCTTTCCCCAGTGCTCTGCAAGCTCTCCAGGACAACAGCAAATCTGGGGCTCTGTGCTTTCTTTCGTTCTGAACAAGTGTTACTGTTTATGCACAAAAGCGATTCTGCGAAGCAATGTGAACAGGCACAGAGAAGGTGCTAGCAGGGAATTCTCTGCCTGCCTTTCCCCAGTGCTCTGCAAGCTCTCCAGGACAACAGCAAATCTGGGGCTCTGTGCTTTCTTTCCTTCTGAACAAGTGTTACTGTTTTCTGCACAAAAGCGATTCTGCGAAGCAATGTGAACAGGCACAGAGAAGGTGCTAGCAGGGAATTCTCTGCCTGCCTTTCCCCAGTGCTCTGCAAGCTCTCCAGGACAACATAAAATCTGGGGCTCTGTGCTTTCTTTCGTTCTGAACAAGTGTTACTGTTTTCTGCACAAAAGCGATTCTGCGAAGCAATGTGAACACTTCTGCTTCCCAGGCACAGAGAAGGTGCTAGCAGGGAATTCTCTGCCTGCCTTTCCCCAGTGCTCTGCAAGCTCTCCAGGACAAAGGCAAATCTGGGGCTCTGTGCTTTCTTTCGTTCTGAACAAGTGTTACTGTTTTCTGCACAAAAGCGATTCTGCGAAGCAATGTGAACACTTGTGCTTCCCAGGCACAGAGAAGGTGCTAGCAGGGAATTCTCTGCCTGCCTTTCCCCAGTGCTCTGCAAGCTCTCCAGGACAACATAAAATCTGGGGCTCTGTGCTTTCTTTCGTTCTGAACAAGTGTTACTGTTTTCTGCACAAAAGCGATTCTGCGAAGCAATGTGAACACTTGTGCTTCCCAGGCACAGAGAAGGTGCTAGCAGGGAATTCTCTGCCTGCCTTTCCCCAGTGCTCTGCAAGCTCTCCAGGACAACATAAAATCTGGGGCTCTGTGCTTTCTTTCATTCTGAACAAGTGTTACTGTTTTCTGCACAAAAGCGATTCTGCGAAGCAATGTGAACACTTGTGCTTCCCAGGCACAGAGAAGGTGCTAGCAGGGAATTCTCTGCCTGCCTTTCCCCAGTGCTCTGCAAGCTCTCCAGGACAACATAAAATCTGGGGCTCTGTGCTTTCTTTCATTCTGAACAAGTGTTACTGTTTTCTGCACAAAAGCAATTCTGCGAAGCAATGTGAACACTTGTGCTTCCCAGGCACAGAGAAGGTGCTAGCAGGGAATTCTCTGCCTGCCTTTCCCCAGTGCTCTGCAAGCTCTCCAGGACAACATAAAATCTGGGGCTCTGTGCTTTCTTTCGTTCTGAACAAGTGTTACTGTTTTCTGCACAAAAGCGATTCTGCCAAGCAATGTGAACACTTGTGCTTCCCAGGCACAGAGAAGGTGCTAGCAGGGAATTCTCTGCCTGCCTTTCCCCAGTGCTCTGCAAGCTCTCCAGGACAACATAAAATCTGGGGCTCTGTGCTTTCTTTCGTTCTGAACAAGTGTTACTGTTTTCTGCACAAAAGCGATTCTGCGAAGCAATGTGAACAGGCACAGAGAAGGTGCTAGCAGGGAATTCTCTGCCTGCCTTTCCCCAGTGCTCTGCAAGCTCTCCAGGACAACAGCAAATCTGGGGCTCTGTGCTTTCTTTCCTTCTGAACAAGTGTTACTGTTTTCTGCACAAAAGCGATTCTGCGAAGCAATGTGAACAGGCACAGAGAAGGTGCTAGCAGGGAATTCTCTGCCTGCCTTTCCCCAGTGCTCTGCAAGCTCTCCAGGACAACATAAAATCTGGGGCTCTGTGCTTTCTTTCATTCTGAACAAGTGTTACTGTTTTCTGCACAAAAGCAATTCTGCGAAGCAATGTGAACACTTGTGCTTCCCAGGCACAGAGAAGGTGCTAGCAGGGAATTCTCTGCCTGCCTTTCCCCAGTGCTCTGCAAGCTCTCCAGGACAACATAAAATCTGGGGCTCTGTGCTTTCTTTCGTTCTGAACAAGTGTTAGTGTTTTCTGCACAGAAGCAATTCTGGAAGCAATGTGAACACTTCTGCTTCCCAGGCACAGAGAAGGTGCTAGCAGGGAATTCTCTGCCTGCCTTTCCCCAGTGCTCTGCAAGCTCTCCAGGACAACAGCAAATCTGGGGCTCTGTGCTTTCTTTCCTTCTGAACAAGTGTTACTGTTTTCTGCACAAAAGCGATTCTGCGAAGCAATGTGAACAGGCACAGAGAAGGTGCTAGCAGGGAATTCTCTGCCTGCCTTTCCCCAGTGCTCTGCAAGCTCTCCAGGACAACATAAAATCTGGGGCTCTGTGCTTTCTTTCGTTCTGAACAAGTGTTACTGTTTTCTGCACAAAAGCGATTCTGCGAAGCAATGTGAACACTTCTGCTTCCCAGGCACAGAGAAGGTGCTAGCAGGGAATTCTCTGCCTGCCTTTCCCCAGTGCTCTGCAAGCTCTCCAGGACAACAGCAAATCTGGGGCTCTGTGCTTTCTTTCGTTCTGAACAAGTGTTACTGTTTATGCACAAAAGCGATTCTGCGAAGCAATGTGAACAGGCACAGAGAAGGTGCTAGCAGGGAATTCTCTGCCTGCCTTTCCCCAGTGCTCTGCAAGCTCTCCAGGACAACAGCAAATCTGGGGCTCTGTGCTTTCTTTCCTTCTGAACAAGTGTTACTGTTTTCTGCACAAAAGCGATTCTGCGAAGCAATGTGAACAGGCACAGAGAAGGTGCTAGCAGGGAATTCTCTGCCTGCCTTTCCCCAGTGCTCTGCAAGCTCTCCAGGACAACATAAAATCTGGGGCTCTGTGCTTTCTTTCGTTCTGAACAAGTGTTACTGTTTTCTGCACAAAAGCGATTCTGCCAAGCAATGTGAACACTTGTGCTTCCCAGGCACAGAGAAGGTGCTAGCAGGGAATTCTCTGCCTGCCTTTCCCCAGTGCTCTACAAGCTCTCCAGGACAACAGCAAATCTGGGGCTCTGTGCTTTCTTTCGTTCTGAACAAGTGTTACTGTTTATGCACAAAAGCGATTCTGCGAAGCAATGTGAACAGGCACAGAGAAGGTGCTAGCAGGGAATTCTCTGCCTGCCTTTCCCCAGTGCTCTGCAAGCTCTCCAGGACAACAGCAAATCTGGGGCTCTGTGCTTTCTTTCCTTCTGAACAAGTGTTACTGTTTTCTGCACAAAAGCGATTCTGCGAAGCAATGTGAACAGGCACAGAGAAGGTGCTAGCAGGGAATTCTCTGCCTGCCTTTCCCCAGTGCTCTGCAAGCTCTCCAGGACAACATAAAATCTGGGGCTCTGTGCTTTCTTTCGTTCTGAACAAGTGTTACTGTTTTCTGCACAAAAGCGATTCTGCGAAGCAATGTGAACACTTGTGCTTCCCAGGCACAGAGAAGGTGCTAGCAGGGAATTCTCTGCCTGCCTTTCCCCAGTGCTCTGCAAGCTCGCCAGGACAACATAAAATCTGGGGCTCTGTGCTTTCTTTCGTTCTGAACAAGTGTTACTGTTTTCTGCACAAAAGCGATTCTGCGAAGCAATGTGAACAGGCACAGAGAAGGTGCTAGCAGGGAATTCTCTGCCTGCCTTTCCCCGGTGCTCTGCAAGCTCTCCAGGACAACATAAAATCTGGGGCTCTGTGCTTTCTTTCGTTCTGAACAAGTGTTACTGTTTTCTGCACAAAAGCGATTCTGCGAAGCAATGTGAACACTTCTGCTTCCCAGGCACAGAGAAGGTGCTAGCAGGGAATTCTCTGCCTGCCTTTCCCCAGTGCTCTGCAAGCTCTCCAGGACAAAGGCAAATCTGGGGCTCTGTGCTTTCTTTCGTTCTGAACAAGTGTTACTGTTTTCTGCACAAAAGCGATTCTGCGAAGCAATGTGAACACTTGTGCTTCCCAGGCACAGAGAAGGTGCTAGCAGGGAATTCTCTGCCTGCCTTTCCCCAGTGCTCTGCAAGCTCTCCAGGACAACATAAAATCTGGGGCTCTGTGCTTTCTTTCGTTCTGAACAAGTGTTACTGTTTTCTGCACAAAAGCGATTCTGCGAAGCAATGTGAACACTTGTGCTTCCCAGGCACAGAGAAGGTGCTAGCAGGGAATTCTCTGCCTGCCTTTCCCCAGTGCTCTGCAAGCTCTCCAGGACAACAGCAAATCTGGGGCTCTGTGCTTTCTTTCATTCTGAACAAGTGTTACTGTTTTCTGCACAAAAGCGATTCTGCGAAGCAATGTGAACACTTGTGCTTCCCAGGCACAGAGAAGGTGCTAGCAGGGAATTCTCTGCCTGCCTTTCCCCAGTGCTCTGCAAGCTCTCCAGGACAACATAAAATCTGGGGCTCTGTGCTTTCTTTCATTCTGAACAAGTGTTACTGTTTTCTGCACAAAAGCAATTCTGCGAAGCAATGTGAACACTTGTGCTTCCCAGGCACAGAGAAGGTGCTAGCAGGGAATTCTCTGCCTGCCTTTCCCCAGTGCTCTGCAAGCTCTCCAGGACAACATAAAATCTGGGGCTCTGTGCTTTCTTTCGTTCTGAACAAGTGTTACTGTTTTCTGCACAAAAGCGATTCTGCCAAGCAATGTGAACACTTGTGCTTCCCAGGCACAGAGAAGGTGCTAGCAGGGAATTCTCTGCCTGTCTTTCCCCAGTGCTCTGCAAGCTCTCCAGGACAACATAAAATCTGGGGCTCTGTGCTTTCTTTCGTTCTGAACAAGTGTTACTGTTTTCTGCACAAAAGCGATTCTGCGAAGCAATGTGAACAGGCACAGAGAAGGTGCTAGCAGGGAATTCTCTGCCTGCCTTTCCCCAGTGCTCTGCAAGCTCTCCAGGACAACAGCAAATCTGGGGCTCTGTGCTTTCTTTCCTTCTGAACAAGTGTTACTGTTTTCTGCACAAAAGCGATTCTGTGAAGCAATGTGAACAGGCACAGAGAAGGTGCTAGCAGGGAATTCTCTGCCTGCCTTTCCCCAGTGCTCTGCAAGCTCTCCAGGACAACATAAAATCTGGGGCTCTGTGCTTTCTTTCATTCTGAACAAGTGTTACTGTTTTCTGCACAAAAGCAATTCTGCGAAGCAATGTGAACACTTGTGCTTCCCAGGCACAGAGAAGGTGCTAGCAGGGAATTCTCTGCCTGCCTTTCCCCAGTGCTCTGCAAGCTCTCCAGGACAACATAAAATCTGGGGCTCTGTGCTTTCTTTCGTTCTGAACAAGTGTTAGTGTTTTCTGCACAGAAGCAATTCTGGAAGCAATGTGAACACTTGTGCTTCCCAGGCACAGAGAAGGTGCTAGCAGGGAATTCTCTGCCTGCCTTTCCCCAGTGCTCTGCAAGCTCTCCAGGACAACAGCAAATCTGGGGCTCTGTGCTTTCTTTCCTTCTGAACAAGTGTTACTGTTTTCTGCACAAAAGCGATTCTGCGAAGCAATGTGAACAGGCACAGAGAAGGTGCTAGCAGGGAATTCTCTGCCTGCCTTTCCCCAGTGCTCTGCAAGCTCTCCAGGACAACATAAAATCTGGGGCTCTGTGCTTTCTTTCGTTCTGAACAAGTGTTACTGTTTTCTGCACAAAAGCAATTCTGCGAAGCAATGTGAACACTTGTGCTTCCCAGGCACAGAGAAGGTGCTAGCAGGGAATTCTCTGCCTGCCTTTCCCCAGTGCTCTGCAAGCTCTCCAGGACAACATAAAATCTGGGGCTCTGTGCTTTCTTTCGTTCTGAACAAGTGTTACTGTTTTCTGCACAAAAGCGATTCTGCCAAGCAATGTGAACACTTGTGCTTCCCAGGCACAGAGAAGGTGCTAGCAGGGAATTCTCTGCCTGCCTTTCCCCAGTGCTCTGCAAGCTCTCCAGGACAACATAAAATCTGGGGCTCTGTGCTTTCTTTCGTTCTGAACAAGTGTTACTGTTTTCTGCACAAAAGCGATTCTGCGAAGCAATGTGAACAGGCACAGAGAAGGTGCTAGCAGGGAATTCTCTGCCTGCCTTTCCCCAGTGCTCTGCAAGCTCTCCAGGACAACATAAAATCTGGGGCTCTGTGCTTTCTTTCGTTCTGAACAAGTGTTACTGTTTTCTGCACAAAAGCGATTCTGCGAAGCAATGTGAACACTTGTGCTTCCCAGGCACAGAGAAGGTGCTAGCAGGGAATTCTCTGCCTGCCTTTCCCCAGTGCTCTGCAAGCTCTCCAGGACAACATAAAATCTGGGGCTCTGTGCTTTCTTTCCTTCTGAACAAGTGTTACTGTTTCCTGCACAAAAGCGATTCTGCGAAGCAATGTGAACAGGCACAGAGAAGGTGCTAGCAGGGAATTCTCTGCCTGCCTTTCCCCAGTGCTCTGCAAGCTCTCCAGGACAACATAAAATCTGGGGCTCTGTGCTTTCTTTCGTTCTGAACAAGTGTTACTGTTTTCTGCACAAAAGCGATTCTGCCAAGCAATGTGAACACTTGTGCTTCCCAGGCACAGAGAAGGTGCTAGCAGGGAATTCTCTGCCTGCCTTTCCCCAGTGCTCTGCAAGCTCTCCAGGACAACAGCAAATCTGCGGCTCTGTGCTTTCTTTCGTTCTGAACAAGTGTTACTGTTTTCTGCACAAAAGCGATTCTGCGAAGCAATGTGAACACTTGTGCTTCCCAGGCACAGAGAAGGTGCTAGCAGGGAATTCTCTGCCTGCCTTTCCCCAGTGCTCTGCAAGCTCTCCAGGACAACATAAAATCTGGGGCTCTGTGCTTTCTTTCATTCTGAACAAGTGTTACTGTTTTCTGCACAAAAGCGATTCTGCGAAGCAATGTGAACACTTGTGCTTCCCAGGCACAGAGAAGGTGCTAGCAGGGAATTCTCTGCCTGCCTTTCCCCAGTGCTCTGCAAGCTCTCCAGGACAACATAAAATCTGGGGCTCTGTGCTTTCTTTCGTTCTGAACAAGTGTTACTGTTTTCTGCACAAAAGCGATTCTGCCAAGCAATGTGAACACTTGTGCTTCCCAGGCACAGAGAAGGTGCTAGCAGGGAATTCTCTGCCTGCCTTTCCCCAGTGCTCTGCAAGCTCTCCAGGACAACATAAAATCTGGGGCTCTGTGCTTTCTTTCGTTCTGAACAAGTGTTACTGTTTTCTGCACAAAAGCGATTCTGCGAAGCAATGTGAACAGGCACAGAGAAGGTGCTAGCAGGGAATTCTCTGCCTGCCTTTCCCCAGTGCTCTGCAAGCTCTCCAGGACAACAGCAAATCTGGGGCTCTGTGCTTTCTTTCCTTCTGAACAAGTGTTACTGTTTTCTGCACAAAAGCGATTCTGCGAAGCAATGTGAACAGGCACAGAGAAGGTGCTAGCAGGGAATTCTCTGCCTGCCTTTCCCCAGTGCTCTGCAAGCTCTCCAGGACAACATAAAATCTGGGGCTCTGTGCTTTCTTTCATTCTGAACAAGTGTTACTGTTTTCTGCACAAAAGCAATTCTGCGAAGCAATGTGAACACTTGTGCTTCCCAGGCACAGAGAAGGTGCTAGCAGGGAATTCTCTGCCTGCCTTTCCCCAGTGCTCTGCAAGCTCTCCAGGACAACATAAAATCTGGGGCTCTGTGCTTTCTTTCGTTCTGAACAAGTGTTAGTGTTTTCTGCACAGAAGCGATTCTGCGAAGCAATGTGAACACTTCTGCTTCCCAGGCACAGAGAAGGTGCTAGCAGGGAATTCTCTGCCTGCCTTTCCCCAGTGCTCTGCAAGCTCTCCAGGACAACAGCAAATCTGGGGCTCTGTGCTTTCTTTCGTTCTGAACAAGTGTTACTGTTTTCTGCACAAAAGCGATTCTGCGAAGCAATGTGAACAGGCACAGAGAAGGTGCTAGCAGGGAATTCTCTGCCTGCCTTTCCCCAGTGCTCTGCAAGCTCTCCAGGACAACATAAAATCTGGGGCTCTGTGCTTTCTTTCGTTCTGAACAAGTGTTACTGTTTTCTGCACAAAAGCAATTCTGCGAAGCAATGTGAACACTTGTGCTTCCCAGGCACAGAGAAGGTGCTAGCAGGGAATTCTCTGCCTGCCTTTCCCCAGTGCTCTGCAAGCTCTCCAGGACAACATAAAATCTGGGGCTCTGTGCTTTCTTTCGTTCTGAACAAGTGTTACTGTTTTCTGCACAAAAGCGATTCTGCCAAGCAATGTGAACACTTGTGCTTCCCAGGCACAGAGAAGGTGCTAGCAGGGAATTCTCTGCCTGCCTTTCCCCAGTGCTCTGCAAGCTCTCCAGGACAACAGCAAATCTGGGGCTCTGTGCTTTCTTTCCTTCTGAACAAGTGTTACTGTTTCCTGCACAAAAGCGATTCTGCGAAGCAATGTGAACAGGCACAGAGAAGGTGCTAGCAGGGAATTCTCTGCCTGCCTTTCCCCAGTGCTCTGCAAGCTCTCCAGGACAACATAAAATCTGGGGCTCTGTGCTTTCTTTCGTTCTGAACAAGTGTTACTGTTTTCTGCACAAAAGCGATTCTGCCAAGCAATGTGAACACTTGTGCTTCCCAGGCACAGAGAAGGTGCTAGCAGGGAATTCTCTGCCTGCCTTTCCCCAGTGCTCTGCAAGCTCTCCAGGACAACAGCAAATCTGCGGCTCTGTGCTTTCTTTCGTTCTGAACAAGTGTTACTGTTTTCTGCACAAAAGCGATTCTGCGAAGCAATGTGAACAGGCACAGAGAAGGTGCTAGCAGGGAATTCTCTGCCTGCCTTTCCCCAGTGCTCTGCAAGCTCTCCAGGACAACATAAAATCTGGGGCTCTGTGCTTTCTTTCGTTCTGAACAAGTGTTACTGTTTTCTGCACAAAAGCGATTCTGCGAAGCAATGTGAACACTTGTGCTTCCCAGGCACAGAGAAGGTGCTAGCAGGGAATTCTCTGCCTGCCTTTCCCCAGTGCTCTGCAAGCTCTCCAGGACAACATAAAATCTGGGGCTCTGTGCTTTCTTTCGTTCTGAACAAGTGTTACTGTTTTCTGCACAAAAGCGATTCTGCGAAGCAATGTGAACACTTGTGCTTCCCAGGCACAGAGAAGGTGCTAGCAGGGAATTCTCTGCCTGCCTTTCCCCAGTGCTCTGCAAGCTCTCCAGGACAACATAAAATCTGGGGCTCTGTGCTTTCTTTCGTTCTGAACAAGTGTTACTGTTTTCTGCACAAAAGCGATTCTGCGAAGCAATGTGAACACTTGTGCTTCCCAGGCACAGAGAAGGTGCTAGCAGGGAATTCTCTGCCTGCCTTTCCCCAGTGCTCTGCAAGCTCTCCAGGACAACATAAAATCTGGGGCTCTGTGCTTTCTTTCATTCTGAACAAGTGTTACTGTTTTCTGCACAAAAGCAATTCTGCGAAGCAATGTGAACACTTGTGCTTCCCAGGCACAGAGAAGGTGCTAGCAGGGAATTCTCTGCCTGCCTTTCCCCAGTGCTCTGCAAGCTCTCCAGGACAACATAAAATCTGGGGCTCTGTGCTTTCTTTCGTTCTGAACAAGTGTTACTGTTTTCTGCACAAAAGCGATTCTGCCAAGCAATGTGAACACTTGTGCTTCCCAGGCACAGAGAAGGTGCTAGCAGGGAATTCTCTGCCTGCCTTTCCCCAGTGCTCTGCAAGCTCTCCAGGACAACATAAAATCTGGGGCTCTGTGCTTTCTTTCGTTCTGAACAAGTGTTACTGTTTTCTGCACAAAAGCGATTCTGCGAAGCAATGTGAACAGGCACAGAGAAGGTGCTAGCAGGGAATTCTCTGCCTGCCTTTCCCCAGTGCTCTGCAAGCTCTCCAGGACAACAGCAAATCTGGGGCTCTGTGCTTTCTTTCCTTCTGAACAAGTGTTACTGTTTTCTGCACAAAAGCGATTCTGCGAAGCAATGTGAACAGGCACAGAGAAGGTGCTAGCAGGGAATTCTCTGCCTGCCTTTCCCCAGTGCTCTGCAAGCTCTCCAGGACAACATAAAATCTGGGGCTCTGTGCTTTCTTTCGTTCTGAACAAGTGTTACTGTTTTCTGCACAAAAGCGATTCTGCGAAGCAATGTGAACACTTGTGCTTCCCAGGCACAGAGAAGGTGCTAGCAGGGAATTCTCTGCCTGCCTTTCCCCAGTGCTCTGCAAGCTCTCCAGGACAACATAAAATCTGGGGCTCTGTGCTTTCTTTCGTTCTGAACAAGTGTTAGTGTTTTCTGCACAGAAGCAATTCTGCGAAGCAATGTGAACACTTGTGCTTCCCAGGCACAGAGAAGGTGCTAGCAGGGAATTCTCTGCCTGCCTTTCCCCAGTGCTCTGCAAGCTCTCCAGGACAACAGCAAATCTGGGGCTCTGTGCTTTCTTTCCTTCTGAACAAGTGTTACTGTTTTCTGCACAAAAGCGATTCTGCGAAGCAATGTGAACAGGCACAGAGAAGGTGCTAGCAGGGAATTCTCTGCCTGCCTTTCCCCAGTGCTCTGCAAGCTCTCCAGGACAACATAAAATCTGGGGCTCTGTGCTTTCTTTCGTTCTGAACAAGTGTTACTGTTTTCTGCACAAAAGCAATTCTGCGAAGCAATGTGAACACTTGTGCTTCCCAGGCACAGAGAAGGTGCTAGCAGGGAATTCTCTGCCTGCCTTTCCCCAGTGCTCTGCAAGCTCTCCAGGACAACATAAAATCTGGGGCTCTGTGCTTTCTTTCGTTCTGAACAAGTGTTACTGTTTTCTGCACAAAAGCGATTCTGCCAAGCAATGTGAACACTTGTGCTTCCCAGGCACAGAGAAGGTGCTAGCAGGGAATTCTCTGCCTGCCTTTCCCCAGTGCTCTGCAAGCTCTCCAGGACAACAGCAAATCTGCGGCTCTGTGCTTTCTTTCGTTCTGAACAAGTGTTACTGTTTTCTGCACAAAAGCGATTCTGCGAAGCAATGTGAACAGGCACAGAGAAGGTGCTAGCAGGGAATTCTCTGCCTGCCTTTCCCCAGTGCTCTGCAAGCTCTCCAGGACAACATAAAATCTGGGGCTCTGTGCTTTCTTTCGTTCTGAACAAGTGTTACTGTTTTCTGCACAAAAGCGATTCTGCGAAGCAATGTGAACACTTGTGCTTCCCAGGCACAGAGAAGGTGCTAGCAGGGAATTCTCTGCCTGCCTTTCCCCAGTGCTCTGCAAGCTCTCCAGGACAACATAAAATCTGGGGCTCTGTGCTTTCTTTCCTTCTGAACAAGTGTTACTGTTTCCTGCACAAAAGCGATTCTGCGAAGCAATGTGAACAGGCACAGAGAAGGTGCTAGCAGGGAATTCTCTGCCTGCCTTTCCCCAGTGCTCTGCAAGCTCTCCAGGACAACATAAAATCTGGGGCTCTGTGCTTTCTTTCGTTCTGAACAAGTGTTACTGTTTTCTGCACAAAAGCGATTCTGCCAAGCAATGTGAACACTTGTGCTTCCCAGGCACAGAGAAGGTGCTAGCAGGGAATTCTCTGCCTGCCTTTCCCCAGTGCTCTGCAAGCTCTCCAGGACAACAGCAAATCTGCGGCTCTGTGCTTTCTTTCGTTCTGAACAAGTGTTACTGTTTTCTGCACAAAAGCGATTCTGCGAAGCAATGTGAACAGGCACAGAGAAGGTGCTAGCAGGGAATTCTCTGCCTGCCTTTCCCCAGTGCTCTGCAAGCTCTCCAGGACAACATAAAATCTGGGGCTCTGTGCTTTCTTTCGTTCTGAACAAGTGTTACTGTTTTCTGCACAAAAGCGATTCTGCGAAGCAATGTGAACACTTGTGCTTCCCAGGCACAGAGAAGGTGCTAGCAGGGAATTCTCTGCCTGCCTTTCCCCAGTGCTCTGCAAGCTCTCCAGGACAACATAAAATCTGGGGCTCTGTGCTTTCTTTCGTTCTGAACAAGTGTTACTGTTTTCTGCACAAAAGCGATTCTGCGAAGCAATGTGAACACTTGTGCTTCCCAGGCACAGAGAAGGTGCTAGCAGGGAATTCTCTGCCTGCCTTTCCCCAGTGCTCTGCAAGCTCTCCAGGACAACATAAAATCTGGGGCTCTGTGCTTTCTTTCGTTCTGAACAAGTGTTACTGTTTTCTGCACAAAAGCGATTCTGCGAAGCAATGTGAACACTTGTGCTTCCCAGGCACAGAGAAGGTGCTAGCAGGGAATTCTCTGCCTGCCTTTCCCCAGTGCTCTGCAAGCTCTCCAGGACAACATAAAATCTGGGGCTCTGTGCTTTCTTTCGTTCTGAACAAGTGTTACTGTTTTCTGCACAAAAGCGATTCTGCGAAGCAATGTGAACACTTGTGCTTCCCAGGCACAGAGAAGGTGCTAGCAGGGAATTCTCTGCCTGCCTTTCCCCAGTGCTCTGCAAGCTCTCCAGGACAACATAAAATCTGGGGCTCTGTGCTTTCTTTCGTTCTGAACAAGTGTTACTGTTTTCTGCACAAAAGCAATTCTGGAAGCAATGTGAACACTTGTGCTTCCCAGGCACAGAGAAGGTGCTAGCAGGGAATTCTCTGCCTGCCTTTCCCCAGTCCTCTGCAAGCTCTCCAGGACAACATAAAATCTGGGGCTCTGTGCTTTCTTTCGTTCTGAACAAGTGTTACTGTTTTCTGCACAAAAGCGATTCTGCGAAGCAATGTGAACACTTGTGCTTCCCAGGCACAGAGAAGGTGCTAGCAGGGAATTCTCTGCCTGCCTTTCCCCAGTGCTCTGCAAGCTCTCCAGGACAACAGCAAATCTGGGGCTCTGTGCTTTCTTTCGTTCTGAACAATTGTTACTGTTTTCTGCACAAAAGCGATTCTGCGAAGCAATGTGAACAGGCACAGAGAAGGTGCTAGCAGGGAATTCTCTGCCTGCCTTTCCCCAGTGCTCTGCAAGCTCTCCAGGACAACATAAAATCTGGGGCTCTGTGCTTTCTTTCGTTCTGAACAAGTGTTACTGTTTTCTGCACAAAAGCGATTCTGCGAAGCAATGTGAACACTTGTGCTTCCCAGGCACAGAGAAGGTGCTAGCAGGGAATTCTCTGCCTGCCTTTCCCCAGTGCTCTGCAAGCTCTCCAGGACAACATAAAATCTGGGGCTCTGTGCTTTCTTTCGTTCTGAACAAGCGTTAGTGTTTTCTGCACAGAAGCAATTCTGGAAGCAATGTGAACACTTGTGCTTCCCAGGCACAGAGAAGGTGCTAGCAGGGAATTCTCTGCCTGCCTTTCCCCAGTGCTCTGCAAGCTCTCCAGGACAACAGCAAATCTGGGGCTCTGTGCTTTCTTTCCTTCTGAACAAGTGTTACTGTTTTCTGCACAAAAGCGATTCTGCGAAGCAATGTGAACAGGCACAGAGAAGGTGCTAGCAGGGAATTCTCTGCCTGCCTTTCCCCAGTGCTCTGCAAGCTCTCCAGGACAACATAAAATCTGGGGCTCTGTGCTTTCTTTCGTTCTGAACAAGTGTTACTGTTTTCTGCACAAAAGCGATTCTGCCAAGCAATGTGAACACTTGTGCTTCCCAGGCACAGAGAAGGTGCTAGCAGGGAATTCTCTGCCTGCCTTTCCCCAGTGCTCTGCAAGCTCTCCAGGACAACAGCAAATCTGCGGCTCTGTGCTTTCTTTCGTTCTGAACAAGTGTTACTGTTTTCTGCACAAAAGCGATTCTGCGAAGCAATGTGAACACTTGTGCTTCCCAGGCACAGAGAAGGTGCTAGCAGGGAATTCTCTGCCTGCCTTTCCCCAGTGCTCTGCAAGCTCTCCAGGACAACATAAAATCTGGGGCTCTGTGCTTTCTTTCGTTCTGAACAAGTGTTACTGTTTTCTGCACAAAAGCAATTCTGGAAGCAATGAGAACACTTCTGCTTCCCAGGCACAGAGAAGGTGCTAGCAGGGAATTCTCTGCCTGCCTTTCCCCAGTGCTCTGCAAGCTCTCCAGGACAACATAAAATCTGGGGCCCTGTGCTTTCCTTCCTTCTGAACAAGTGTTACTGTTTTCTGCACAAAAGCGATTCTGCCAAGCAATGTGAACACTTGTGCTTCCCAGGCACAGAGAAGGTGCTAGCAGGGAATTCTCTGCCTGCCTTTCCCCAGTGCTCTGCAAGCTCTCCAGGACAACATAAAATCTGGGGCTCTGTGCTTTCTTTCGTTCTGAACAAGTGTTACTGTTTTCTGCACAAAAGCGATTCTGCGAAGCAATGTGAACACTTGTGCTTCCCAGGCACAGAGAAGGTGCTAGCAGGGAATTCTCTGCCTGCCTTTCCCCAGTGCTCTGCAAGCTCTCCAGGACAACAGCAAATCTGGGGCTCTGTGCTTTCTTTCCTTCTGAACAAGTGTTACTGTTTTCTGCACAAAAGCGATTCTGCGAAGCAATGTGAACACTTGTGCTTCCCAGGCACAGAGAAGGTGCTAGCAGGGAATTCTCTGCCTGCCTTTCCCCAGTGCTCTGCAAGCTCTCCAGGACAACATAAAATCTGGGGCTCTGTGCTTTCTTTCGTTCTGAACAAGTGTTACTGTTTTCTGCACAAAAGCGATTCTGCGAAGCAATGTGAACACTTGTGCTTCCCAGGCACAGAGAAGGTGCTAGCAGGGAATTCTCTGCCTGCCTTTCCCCAGTGCTCTGCAAGCTCTCCAGGACAACATAAAATCTGGGGCTCTGTGCTTTCTTTCGTTCTGAACAATTGTTACTGTTTTCTGCACAAAAGCGATTCTGCGAAGCAATGTGAACAGGCACAGAGAAGGTGCTAGCAGGGAATTCTCTGCCTGCCTTTCCCCAGTGCTCTGCAAGCTCTCCAGGACAACATAAAATCTGGGGCTCTGTGCTTTCTTTCGTTCTGAACAAGCGTTAGTGTTTTCTGCACAGAAGCAATTCTGGAAGCAATGTGAACACTTGTGCTTCCCAGGCACAGAGAAGGTGCTAGCAGGGAATTCTCTGCCTGCCTTTCCCCAGTGCTCTGCAAGCTCTCCAGGACAACATAAAATCTGGGGCTCTGTGCTTTCTTTCGTTCTGAACAAGTGTTACTGTTTTCTGCACAAAAGCGATTCTGCGAAGCAATGTGAACACTTGTGCTTCCCAGGCACAGAGAAGGTGCTAGCAGGGAATTCTCTGCCTGCCTTTCCCCAGTGCTCTGCAAGCTCTCCAGGACAACATAAAATCTGGGGCTCTGTGCTTTCTTTCGTTCTGAACAAGCGTTAGTGTTTTCTGCACAGAAGCAATTCTGGAAGCAATGTGAACACTTGTGCTTCCCAGGCACAGAGAAGGTGCTAGCAGGGAATTCTCTGCCTGCCTTTCCCCAGTGCTCTGCAAGCTCTCCAGGACAACAGCAAATCTGGGGCTCTGTGCTTTCTTTCCTTCTGAACAAGTGTTACTGTTTTCTGCACAAAAGCGATTCTGCGAAGCAATGTGAACAGGCACAGAGAAGGTGCTAGCAGGGAATTCTCTGCCTGCCTTTCCCCAGTGCTCTGCAAGCTCTCCAGGACAACATAAAATCTGGGGCTCTGTGCTTTCTTTCGTTCTGAACAAGTGTTACTGTTTTCTGCACAAAAGCGATTCTGCCAAGCAATGTGAACACTTGTGCTTCCCAGGCACAGAGAAGGTGCTAGCAGGGAATTCTCTGCCTGCCTTTCCCCAGTGCTCTGCAAGCTCGCCAGGACAACATAAAATCTGGGGCTCTGTGCTTTCTTTCGTTCTGAACAAGTGTTACTGTTTTCTGCACAAAAGCGATTCTGCGAAGCAATGTGAACACTTGTGCTTCCCAGGCACAGAGAAGGTGCTAGCAGGGAATTCTCTGCCTGCCTTTCCCCAGTGCTCTGCAAGCTCTCCAGGACAACATAAAATCTGGGGCTCTGTGCTTTCTTTCGTTCTGAACAAGTGTTACTGTTTTCTGCACAAAAGCGATTCTGCGAAGCAATGTGAACACTTCTGCTTCCCAGGCACAGAGAAGGTGCTAGCAGGGAATTCTCTGCCTGCCTTTCCCCAGTGCTCTGCAAGCTCTCCAGGACAACAGCAAATCTGCGGCTCTGTGCTTTCTTTCGTTCTGAACAAGTGTTACTGTTTTCTGCACAAAAGCGATTCTGCGAAGCAATGTGAACAGGCACAGAGAAGGTGCTAGCAGGGAATTCTCTGCCTGCCTTTCCCCAGTGCTCTGCAAGCTCTCCAGGACAACATAAAATCTGGGGCTCTGTGCTTTCTTTCGTTCTGAACAAGTGTTACTGTTTTCTGCACAAAAGCGATTCTGCGAAGCAATGTGAACACTTGTGCTTCCCAGGCACAGAGAAGGTGCTAGCAGGGAATTCTCTGCCTGCCTTTCCCCAGTGCTCTGCAAGCTCTCCAGGACAACATAAAATCTGGGGCTCTGTGCTTTCTTTCGTTCTGAACAAGTGTTACTGTTTTCTGCACAACAGCGATTCTGCGAAGCAATGTGAACACTTCTGCTTCCCAGGCACAGAGAAGGTGCTAGCAGGGAATTCTCTGCCTGCCTTTCCCCAGTGCTCTGCAAGCTCTCCAGGACAACAGCAAATCTGGGGCTCTGTGCTTTCTTTCGTTCTGAACAAGTGTTACTGTTTATGCACAAAAGCGATTCTGCGAAGCAATGTGAACAGGCACAGAGAAGGTGCTAGCAGGGAATTCTCTGCCTGCCTTTCCCCAGTGCTCTGCAAGCTCTCCAGGACAACAGCAAATCTGGGGCTCTGTGCTTTCTTTCGTTCTGAACAAGTGTTAGTTTTCTGCACAAAAGCGATTCTGCGAAGCAATGTGAACAGGCACAGAGAAGGTGCTAGCAGGGAATTCTCTGCCTGCCTTTCCCCAGTGCTCTGCAAGCTCTCCAGGACAACATAAAATCTGGGGCTCTGTGCTTTCTTTCGTTCTGAACAAGTGTTACTGTTTTCTGCACAAAAGCGATTCTGCCAAGCAATGTGAACACTTGTGCTTCCCAGGCACAGAGAAGGTGCTAGCAGGGAATTCTCTGCCTGCCTTTCCCCAGTGCTCTGCAAGCTCGCCAGGACAACATAAAATCTGGGGCTCTGTGCTTTCTTTCGTTCTGAACAAGTGTTACTGTTTTCTGCACAAAAGCGATTCTGCCAAGCAATGTGAACACTTGTGCTTCCCAGGCACAGAGAAGGTGCTAGCAGGGAATTCTCTGCCTGCCTTTCCCCAGTGCTCTGCAAGCTCTCCAGGACAACAGCAAATCTGCGGCTCTGTGCTTTCTTTCGTTCTGAACAAGTGTTACTGTTTTCTGCACAAAAGCGATTCTGCGAAGCAATGTGAACAGGCACAGAGAAGGTGCTAGCAGGGAATTCTCTGCCTGCCTTTCCCCAGTGCTCTGCAAGCTCTCCAGGACAACATAAAATCTGGGGCTCTGTGCTTTCTTTCGTTCTGAACAAGTGTTACTGTTTTCTGCACAAAAGCGATTCTGCGAAGCAATGTGAACACTTGTGCTTCCCAGGCACAGAGAAGGTGCTAGCAGGGAATTCTCTGCCTGCCTTTCCCCAGTGCTCTGCAAGCTCTCCAGGACAACATAAAATCTGGGGCTCTGTGCTTTCTTTCGTTCTGAACAAGTGTTACTGTTTTCTGCACAAAAGCGATTCTGCGAAGCAATGTGAACACTTGTGCTTCCCAGGCACAGAGAAGGTGCTAGCAGGGAATTCTCTGCCTGCCTTTCCCCAGTGCTCTGCAAGCTCTCCAGGACAACATAAAATCTGGGGCTCTGTGCTTTCTTTCGTTCTGAACAAGTGTTACTGTTTTCTGCACAAAAGCAATTCTGGAAGCAATGTGAACACTTCTGCTTCCCAGGCACAGAGAAGGTGCTAGCAGGGAATTCTCTGCCTGCCTTTCCCCAGTGCTCTGCAAGCTCTCCAGGACAACATAAAATCTGGGGCCCTGTGCTTTCTTTCCTTCTGAACAAGTGTTACTGTTTTCTGCACAAAAGCGATTCTGCCAAGCAATGTGAACACTTGTGCTTCCCAGGCACAGAGAAGGTGCTAGCAGGGAATTCTCTGCCTGCCTTTCCCCAGTGCTCTGCAAGCTCTCCAGGACAACATAAAATCTGGGGCTCTGTGCTTTCTTTCGTTCTGAACAAGTGTTACTGTTTTCTGCACAAAAGCGATTCTGCGAAGCAATGTGAACACTTGTGCTTCCCAGGCACAGAGAAGGTGCTAGCAGGGAATTCTCTGCCTGCCTTTCCCCAGTGCTCTGCAAGCTCTCCAGGACAACAGCAAATCTGGGGCTCTGTGCTTTCTTTCGTTCTGAACAAGTGTTACTGTTTTCTGCACAAAAGCGATTCTGCGAAGCAATGTGAACACTTGTGCTTCCCAGGCACAGAGAAGGTGCTAGCAGGGAATTCTCTGCCTGCCTTTCCCCAGTGCTCTGCAAGCTCTCCAGGACAACATAAAATCTGGGGCTCTGTGCTTTCTTTCGTTCTGAACAAGTGTTAGTGTTTTCTGCACAGAAGCAATTCTGGAAGCAATGTGAACACTTGTGCTTCCCAGGCACAGAGAAGGTGCTAGCAGGGAATTCTCTGCCTGCCTTTCCCCAGTGCTCTGCAAGCTCTCCAGGACAACAGCAAATCTGGGGCTCTGTGCTTTCTTTCGTTCTGAACAAGTGTTACTGTTTTCTGCACAAAAGCGATTCTGCGAAGCAATGTGAACACTTGTGCTTCCCAGGCACAGAGAAGGTGCTAGCAGGGAATTCTCTGCCTGCCTTTCCCCAGTGCTCTGCAAGCTCTCCAGGACAACATAAAATCTGGGGCTCTGTGCTTTCTTTCGTTCTGAACAAGTGTTACTGTTTTCTGCACAAAAGCGATTCTGCGAAGCAATGTGAACACTTGTGCTTCCCAGGCACAGAGAAGGTGCTAGCAGGGAATTCTCTGCCTGCCTTTCCCCAGTGCTCTGCAAGCTCGCCAGGACAACATAAAATCTGGGGCTCTGTGCTTTCTTTCGTTCTGAACAAGTGTTACTGTTTTCTGCACAAAAGCGATTCTGCGAAGCAATGTGAACACTTGTGCTTCCCAGGCACAGAGAAGGTGCTAGCAGGGAATTCTCTGCCTGCCTTTCCCCAGTGCTCTGCAAGCTCTCCAGGACAACAGCAAATCTGGGGCTCTGTGCTTTCTTTCGTTCTGAACAAGTGTTACTGTTTTCTGCACAAAAGCGATTCTGCCAAGCAATGTGAACACTTCTGCTTCCCAGGCACAGAGAAGGTGCTAGCAGGGAATTCTCTGCCTGCCTTTCCCCAGTGCTCTGCAAGCTCTCCAGGACAACAGCAAATCTGCGGCTCTGTGCTTTCTTTCGTTCTGAACAAGTGTTACTGTTTTCTGCACAAAAGCGATTCTGCGAAGCAATGTGAACAGGCACAGAGAAGGTGCTAGCAGGGAATTCTCTGCCTGCCTTTCCCCAGTGCTCTGCAAGCTCTCCAGGACAACAGCAAATCTGGGGCTCTGTGCTTTCTTTCGTTCTGAACAAGTGTTACTGTTTTCTGCACAAAAGCGATTCTGCGAAGCAATGTGAACAGGCACAGAGAAGGTGCTAGCAGGGAATTCTCTGCCTGCCTTTCCCCGGTGCTCTGCAAGCTCTCCAGGACAACATAAAATCTGGGGCTCTGTGCTTTCTTTCGTTCTGAACAAGTGTTACTGTTTTCTGCACTAAAGCGATTCTGCGAAGCAATGTGAACACTTGTGCTTCCCAGGCACAGAGAAGGTGCTAGCAGGGAATTCTCTGCCTGCCTTTCCCCAGTGCTCTGCAAGCTCTCCAGGACAAAGGCAAATCTGGGGCTCTGTGCTTTCTTTCGTTCTGAACAAGTGTTACTGTTTTCTGCACAAAAGCGATTCTGCGAAGCAATGTGAACACTTGTGCTTCCCAGGCACAGAGAAGGTGCTAGCAGGGAATTCTCTGCCTGCCTTTCCCCAGTGCTCTGCAAGCTCTCCAGGACAACAGCAAATCTGGGGCTCTGTGCTTTCTTTCGTTCTGAACAAGTGTTACTGTTTTCTGCACAAAAGCGATTCTGCGAAGCAATGTGAACACTTGTGCTTCCCAGGCACAGAGAAGGTGCTAGCAGGGAATTCTCTGCCTGCCTTTCCCCAGTGCTCTGCAAGCTCTCCAGGACAACATAAAATCTGGGGCTCTGTGCTTTCTTTCGTTCTGAACAAGTGTTACTGTTTTCTGCACAACAGCGATTCTGCCAAGCAATGTGAACACTTCTGCTTCCCAGGCACAGAGAAGGTGCTAGCAGGGAATTCTCTGCCTGCCTTTCCCCAGTGCTCTGCAAGCTCTCCAGGACAACAGCAAATCTGGGGCTCTGTGCTTTCTTTCGTTCTGAACAAGTGTTACTGTTTTCTGCACAAAAGCGATTCTGCGAAGCAATGTGAACAGGCACAGAGAAGGTGCTAGCAGGGAATTCTCTGCCTGCCTTTCCCCAGTGCTCTGCAAGCTCTCCAGGACAACAGCAAATCTGGGGCTCTGTGCTTTCTTTCGTTCTGAACAAGTGTTACTGTTTTCTGCACAAAAGCGATTCTGCGAAGCAATGTGAACAGGCACAGAGAAGGTGCTAGCAGGGAATTCTCTGCCTGCCTTTCCCCAGTGCTCTGCAAGCTCTCCAGGACAACATAAAATCTGGGGCTCTGTGCTTTCTTTCGTTCTGAACAAGTGTTACTGTTTTCTGCACAAAAGCGATTCTGCCAAGCAATGTGAACACTTGTGCTTCCCAGGCACAGAGAAGGTGCTAGCAGGGAATTCTCTGCCTGCCTTTCCCCAGTGCTCTGCAAGCTCGCCAGGACAACATAAAATCTGGGGCTCTGTGCTTTCTTTCGTTCTGAACAAGTGTTACTGTTTTCTGCACAAAAGCGATTCTGCGAAGCAATGTGAACAGGCACAGAGAAGGTGCTAGCAGGGAATTCTCTGCCTGCCTTTCCCCGGTGCTCTGCAAGCTCTCCAGGACAACATAAAATCTGGGGCTCTGTGCTTTCTTTCGTTCTGAACAAGTGTTACTGTTTTCTGCACAAAAGCGATTCTGCGAAGCAATGTGAACACTTCTGCTTCCCAGGCACAGAGAAGGTGCTAGCAGGGAATTCTCTGCCTGCCTTTCCCCAGTGCTCTGCAAGCTCTCCAGGACAAAGGCAAATCTGGGGCTCTGTGCTTTCTTTCGTTCTGAACAAGTGTTACTGTTTTCTGCACAAAAGCGATTCTGCGAAGCAATGTGAACACTTGTGCTTCCCAGGCACAGAGAAGGTGCTAGCAGGGAATTCTCTGCCTGCCTTTCCCCAGTGCTCTGCAAGCTCTCCAGGACAACATAAAATCTGGGGCTCTGTGCTTTCTTTCGTTCTGAACAAGTGTTACTGTTTTCTGCACAAAAGCGATTCTGCGAAGCAATGTGAACACTTGTGCTTCCCAGGCACAGAGAAGGTGCTAGCAGGGAATTCTCTGCCTGCCTTTCCCCAGTGCTCTGCAAGCTCTCCAGGACAACATAAAATCTGGGGCTCTGTGCTTTCTTTCATTCTGAACAAGTGTTACTGTTTTCTGCACAAAAGCGATTCTGCGAAGCAATGTGAACACTTGTGCTTCCCAGGCACAGAGAAGGTGCTAGCAGGGAATTCTCTGCCTGCCTTTCCCCAGTGCTCTGCAAGCTCTCCAGGACAACATAAAATCTGGGGCTCTGTGCTTTCTTTCATTCTGAACAAGTGTTACTGTTTTCTGCACAAAAGCAATTCTGCGAAGCAATGTGAACACTTGTGCTTCCCAGGCACAGAGAAGGTGCTAGCAGGGAATTCTCTGCCTGCCTTTCCCCAGTGCTCTGCAAGCTCTCCAGGACAACATAAAATCTGGGGCTCTGTGCTTTCTTTCGTTCTGAACAAGTGTTACTGTTTTCTGCACAAAAGCGATTCTGCGAAGCAATGTGAACAGGCACAGAGAAGGTGCTAGCAGGGAATTCTCTGCCTGCCTTTCCCCAGTGCTCTGCAAGCTCTCCAGGACAACAGCAAATCTGGGGCTCTGTGCTTTCTTTCGTTCTGAACAAGTGTTACTGTTTTCTGCACAAAAGCGATTCTGCGAAGCAATGTGAACACTTGTGCTTCCCAGGCACAGAGAAGGTGCTAGCAGGGAATTCTCTGCCTGCCTTTCCCCAGTGCTCTGCAAGCTCTCCAGGACAACATAAAATCTGGGGCTCTGTGCTTTCTTTCGTTCTGAACAAGTGTTACTGTTTTCTGCACAACAGCGATTCTGCGAAGCAATGTGAACACTTGTGCTTCCCAGGCACAGAGAAGGTGCTAGCAGGGAATTCTCTGCCTGCCTTTCCCCAGTGCTCTGCAAGCTCGCCAGGACAACATAAAATCTGGGGCTCTGTGCTTTCTTTCGTTCTGAACAAGTGTTACTGTTTTCTGCACAAAAGCGATTCTGCGAAGCAATGTGAACAGGCACAGAGAAGGTGCTAGCAGGGAATTCTCTGCCTGCCTTTCCCCAGTGCTCTGCAAGCTCTCCAGGACAACATAAAATCTGGGGCTCTGTGCTTTCTTTCGTTCTGAACAAGTGTTACTGTTTTCTGCACAAAAGCGATTCTGCGAAGCAATGTGAACACTTGTGCTTCCCAGGCACAGAGAAGGTGCTAGCAGGGAATTCTCTGCCTGCCTTTCCCCAGTGCTCTGCAAGCTCTCCAGGACAAAGGCAAATCTGGGGCTCTGTGCTTTCTTTCGTTCTGAACAAGTGTTACTGTTTTCTGCACAAAAGCGATTCTGCGAAGCAATGTGAACACTTGTGCTTCCCAGGCACAGAGAAGGTGCTAGCAGGGAATTCTCTGCCTGCCTTTCCCCAGTGCTCTGCAAGCTCTCCAGGACAACATAAAATCTGGGGCTCTGTGCTTTCTTTCGTTCTGAACAAGTGTTACTGTTTTCTGCACAAAAGCGATTCTGCGAAGCAATGTGAACACTTGTGCTTCCCAGGCACAGAGAAGGTGCTAGCAGGGAATTCTCTGCCTGCCTTTCCCCAGTGCTCTGCAAGCTCTCCAGGACAACATAAAATCTGGGGCTCTGTGCTTTCTTTCATTCTGAACAAGTGTTACTGTTTTCTGCACAAAAGCGATTCTGCGAAGCAATGTGAACACTTGTGCTTCCCAGGCACAGAGAAGGTGCTAGCAGGGAATTCTCTGCCTGCCTTTCCCCAGTGCTCTGCAAGCTCTCCAGGACAACATAAAATCTGGGGCTCTGTGCTTTCTTTCATTCTGAACAAGTGTTACTGTTTTCTGCACAAAAGCGATTCTGCGAAGCAATGTGAACACTTGTGCTTCCCAGGCACAGAGAAGGTGCTAGCAGGGAATTCTCTGCCTGCCTTTCCCCAGTGCTCTGCAAGCTCTCCAGGACAACATAAAATCTGGGGCTCTGTGCTTTCTTTCGTTCTGAACAAGTGTTACTGTTTTCTGCACAAAAGCGATTCTGCCAAGCAATGTGAACACTTGTGCTTCCCAGGCACAGAGAAGGTGCTAGCAGGGAATTCTCTGCCTGCCTTTCCCCAGTGCTCTGCAAGCTCTCCAGGACAACAGCAAATCTGGGGCTCTGTGCTTTCTTTCGTTCTGAACAAGTGTTACTGTTTTCTGCACAAAAGCGATTCTGCGAAGCAATGTGAACAGGCACAGAGAAGGTGCTAGCAGGGAATTCTCTGCCTGCCTTTCCCCAGTGCTCTGCAAGCTCTCCAGGACAACAGCAAATCTGGGGCTCTGTGCTTTCTTTCCTTCTGAACAAGTGTTACTGTTTTCTGCACAAAAGCGATTCTGCGAAGCAATGTGAACAGGCACAGAGAAGGTGCTAGCAGGGAATTCTCTGCCTGCCTTTCCCCAGTGCTCTGCAAGCTCTCCAGGACAACATAAAATCTGGGGCTCTGTGCTTTCTTTCATTCTGAACAAGTGTTACTGTTTTCTGCACAAAAGCAATTCTGCGAAGCAATGTGAACACTTGTGCTTCCCAGGCACAGAGAAGGTGCTAGCAGGGAATTCTCTGCCTGCCTTTCCCCAGTGCTCTGCAAGCTCTCCAGGACAACATAAAATCTGGGGCTCTGTGCTTTCTTTCGTTCTGAACAAGTGTTAGTGTTTTCTGCACAGAAGCAATTCTGGAAGCAATGTGAACACTTCTGCTTCCCAGGCACAGAGAAGGTGCTAGCAGGGAATTCTCTGCCTGCCTTTCCCCAGTGCTCTGCAAGCTCTCCAGGACAACAGCAAATCTGGGGCTCTGTGCTTTCTTTCGTTCTGAACAAGTGTTACTGTTTTCTGCACAAAAGCGATTCTGCGAAGCAATGTGAACAGGCACAGAGAAGGTGCTAGCAGGGAATTCTCTGCCTGCCTTTCCCCAGTGCTCTGCAAGCTCTCCAGGACAACATAAAATCTGGGGCTCTGTGCTTTCTTTCGTTCTGAACAAGTGTTACTGTTTTCTGCACAAAAGCAATTCTGCGAAGCAATGTGAACACTTGTGCTTCCCAGGCACAGAGAAGGTGCTAGCAGGGAATTCTCTGCCTGCCTTTCCCCAGTGCTCTGCAAGCTCTCCAGGACAACATAAAATCTGGGGCTCTGTGCTTTCTTTCGTTCTGAACAAGTGTTACTGTTTTCTGCACAAAAGCGATTCTGCCAAGCAATGTGAACACTTGTGCTTCCCAGGCACAGAGAAGGTGCTAGCAGGGAATTCTCTGCCTGCCTTTCCCCAGTGCTCTGCAAGCTCTCCAGGACAACAGCAAATCTGCGGCTCTGTGCTTTCTTTCGTTCTGAACAAGTGTTACTGTTTTCTGCACAAAAGCGATTCTGCGAAGCAATGTGAACAGGCACAGAGAAGGTGCTAGCAGGGAATTCTCTGCCTGCCTTTCCCCAGTGCTCTGCAAGCTCTCCAGGACAACATAAAATCTGGGGCTCTGTGCTTTCTTTCGTTCTGAACAAGTGTTACTGTTTTCTGCACAAAAGCGATTCTGCGAAGCAATGTGAACACTTGTGCTTCCCAGGCACAGAGAAGGTGCTAGCAGGGAATTCTCTGCCTGCCTTTCCCCAGTGCTCTGCAAGCTCTCCAGGACAACAGCAAATCTGGGGCTCTGTGCTTTCTTTCCTTCTGAACAAGTGTTACTGTTTTCTGCACAAAAGCGATTCTGCGAAGCAATGTGAACAGGCACAGAGAAGGTGCTAGCAGGGAATTCTCTGCCTGCCTTTCCCCAGTGCTCTGCAAGCTCTCCAGGACAACATAAAATCTGGGGCTCTGTGCTTTCTTTCGTTCTGAACAAGTGTTACTGTTTTCTGCACAAAAGCGATTCTGCCAAGCAATGTGAACACTTGTGCTTCCCAGGCACAGAGAAGGTGCTAGCAGGGAATTCTCTGCCTGCCTTTCCCCAGTGCTCTGCAAGCTCTCCAGGACAACAGCAAATCTGCGGCTCTGTGCTTTCTTTCGTTCTGAAGAAGTGTTACTGTTTTCTGCACAAAAGCGATTCTGCGAAGCAATGTGAACAGGCACAGAGAAGGTGCTAGCAGGGAATTCTCTGCCTGCCTTTCCCCAGTGCTCTGCAAGCTCTCCAGGACAACATAAAATCTGGGGCTCTGTGCTTTCTTTCGTTCTGAACAAGTGTTACTGTTTTCTGCACAAAAGCGATTCTGCGAAGCAATGTGAACACTTGTGCTTCCCAGGCACAGAGAAGGTGCTAGCAGGGAATTCTCTGCCTGCCTTTCCCCAGTGCTCTGCAAGCTCTCCAGGACAACATAAAATCTGGGGCTCTGTGCTTTCTTTCATTCTGAACAAGTGTTACTGTTTTCTGCACAAAAGCAATTCTGCGAAGCAATGTGAACACTTGTGCTTCCCAGGCACAGAGAAGGTGCTAGCAGGGAATTCTCTGCCTGCCTTTCCCCAGTGCTCTGCAAGCTCTCCAGGACAACATAAAATCTGGGGCTCTGTGCTTTCTTTCGTTCTGAACAAGTGTTACTGTTTTCTGCACAAAAGCGATTCTGCCAAGCAATGTGAACACTTGTGCTTCCCAGGCACAGAGAAGGTGCTAGCAGGGAATTCTCTGCCTGCCTTTCCCCAGTGCTCTGCAAGCTCTCCAGGACAACATAAAATCTGGGGCTCTGTGCTTTCTTTCGTTCTGAACAAGTGTTACTGTTTTCTGCACAAAAGCGATTCTGCGAAGCAATGTGAACACTTCTGCTTCCCAGGCACAGAGAAGGTGCTAGCAGGGAATTCTCTGCCTGCCTTTCCCCAGTGCTCTGCAAGCTCTCCAGGACAACAGCAAATCTGCGGCTCTGTGCTTTCTTTCGTTCTGAACAAGTGTTACTGTTTTCTGCACAAAAGCGATTCTGCGAAGCAATGTGAACAGGCACAGAGAAGGTGCTAGCAGGGAATTCTCTGCCTGCCTTTCCCCAGTGCTCTGCAAGCTCTCCAGGACAACAGCAAATCTGGGGCTCTGTGCTTTCTTTCGTTCTGAACAAGTGTTACTGTTTTCTGCACAAAAGCGATTCTGCGAAGCAATGTGAACACTTGTGCTTCCCAGGCACAGAGAAGGTGCTAGCAGGGAATTCTCTGCCTGCCTTTCCCCAGTGCTCTGCAAGCTCTCCAGGACAACATAAAATCTGGGGCTCTGTGCTTTCTTTCGTTCTGAACAAGTGTTACTGTTTTCTGCACAAAAGCGATTCTGCCAAGCAATGTGAACACTTGTGCTTCCCAGGCACAGAGAAGGTGCTAGCAGGGAATTCTCTGCCTGCCTTTCCCCAGTGCTCTGCAAGCTCTCCAGGACAACATAAAATCTGGGGCTCTGTGCTTTCTTTCGTTCTGAACAAGTGTTACTGTTTTCTGCACAAAAGCGATTCTGCGAAGCAATGTGAACACTTCTGCTTCCCAGGCACAGAGAAGGTGCTAGCAGGGAATTCTCTGCCTGCCTTTCCCCAGTGCTCTGCAAGCTCTCCAGGACAACAGCAAATCTGCGGCTCTGTGCTTTCTTTCGTTCTGAACAAGTGTTACTGTTTTCTGCACAAAAGCGATTCTGCGAAGCAATGTGAACAGGCACAGAGAAGGTGCTAGCAGGGAATTCTCTGCCTGCCTTTCCCCAGTGCTCTGCAAGCTCTCCAGGACAACAGCAAATCTGGGGCTCTGTGCTTTCTTTCGTTCTGAACAAGTGTTACTGTTTTCTGCACAAAAGCGATTCTGCGAAGCAATGTGAACACTTGTGCTTCCCAGGCACAGAGAAGGTGCTAGCAGGGAATTCTCTGCCTGCCTTTCCCCAGTGCTCTGCAAGCTCTCCAGGACAACATAAAATCTGGGGCTCTGTGCTTTCTTTCGTTCTGAACAAGTGTTACTGTTTTCTGCACAACAGCGATTCTGCGAAGCAATGTGAACACTTGTGCTTCCCAGGCACAGAGAAGGTGCTAGCAGGGAATTCTCTGCCTGCCTTTCCCCAGTGCTCTGCAAGCTCTCCAGGACAACATAAAATCTGGGGCTCTGTGCTTTCTTTCGTTCTGAACAAGTGTTACTGTTTTCTGCACAAAAGCGATTCTGCGAAGCAATGTGAACAGGCACAGAGAAGGTGCTAGCAGGGAATTCTCTGCCTGCCTTTCCCCGGTGCTCTGCAAGCTCTCCAGGACAACATAAAATCTGGGGCTCTGTGCTTTCTTTCGTTCTGAACAAGTGTTACTGTTTTCTGCACAAAAGCGATTCTGCGAAGCAATGTGAACACTTCTGCTTCCCAGGCACAGAGAAGGTGCTAGCAGGGAATTCTCTGCCTGCCTTTCCCCAGTGCTCTGCAAGCTCTCCAGGACAAAGGCAAATCTGGGGCTCTGTGCTTTCTTTCGTTCTGAACAAGTGTTACTGTTTTCTGCACAAAAGCGATTCTGCGAAGCAATGTGAACACTTGTGCTTCCCAGGCACAGAGAAGGTGCTAGCAGGGAATTCTCTGCCTGCCTTTCCCCAGTGCTCTGCAAGCTCTCCAGGACAACATAAAATCTGGGGCTCTGTGCTTTCTTTCGTTCTGAACAAGTGTTACTGTTTTCTGCACAAAAGCGATTCTGCCAAGCAATGTGAACACTTGTGCTTCCCAGGCACAGAGAAGGTGCTAGCAGGGAATTCTCTGCCTGCCTTTCCCCAGTGCTCTGCAAGCTCTCCAGGACAACATAAAATCTGGGGCTCTGTGCTTTCTTTCATTCTGAACAAGTGTTACTGTTTTCTGCACAAAAGCGATTCTGCGAAGCAATGTGAACACTTGTGCTTCCCAGGCACAGAGAAGGTGCTAGCAGGGAATTCTCTGCCTGCCTTTCCCCAGTGCTCTGCAAGCTCTCCAGGACAACATAAAATCTGGGGCTCTGTGCTTTCTTTCATTCTGAACAAGTGTTACTGTTTTCTGCACAAAAGCAATTCTGCGAAGCAATGTGAACACTTGTGCTTCCCAGGCACAGAGAAGGTGCTAGCAGGGAATTCTCTGCCTGCCTTTCCCCAGTGCTCTGCAAGCTCTCCAGGACAACATAAAATCTGGGGCTCTGTGCTTTCTTTCGTTCTGAACAAGTGTTACTGTTTTCTGCACAAAAGCGATTCTGCCAAGCAATGTGAACACTTGTGCTTCCCAGGCACAGAGAAGGTGCTAGCAGGGAATTCTCTGCCTGCCTTTCCCCAGTGCTCTGCAAGCTCTCCAGGACAACATAAAATCTGGGGCTCTGTGCTTTCTTTCGTTCTGAACAAGTGTTACTGTTTTCTGCACAAAAGCGATTCTGCGAAGCAATGTGAACAGGCACAGAGAAGGTGCTAGCAGGGAATTCTCTGCCTGCCTTTCCCCAGTGCTCTGCAAGCTCTCCAGGACAACAGCAAATCTGGGGCTCTGTGCTTTCTTTCCTTCTGAACAAGTGTTACTGTTTTCTGCACAAAAGCGATTCTGCGAAGCAATGTGAACAGGCACAGAGAAGGTGCTAGCAGGGAATTCTCTGCCTGCCTTTCCCCAGTGCTCTGCAAGCTCTCCAGGACAACATAAAATCTGGGGCTCTGTGCTTTCTTTCATTCTGAACAAGTGTTACTGTTTTCTGCACAAAAGCAATTCTGCGAAGCAATGTGAACACTTGTGCTTCCCAGGCACAGAGAAGGTGCTAGCAGGGAATTCTCTGCCTGCCTTTCCCCAGTGCTCTGCAAGCTCTCCAGGACAACATAAAATCTGGGGCTCTGTGCTTTCTTTCGTTCTGAACAAGTGTTAGTGTTTTCTGCACAGAAGCAATTCTGGAAGCAATGTGAACACTTCTGCTTCCCAGGCACAGAGAAGGTGCTAGCAGGGAATTCTCTGCCTGCCTTTCCCCAGTGCTCTGCAAGCTCTCCAGGACAACAGCAAATCTGCGGCTCTGTGCTTTCTTTCGTTCTGAACAAGTGTTACTGTTTTCTGCACAAAAGCGATTCTGCGAAGCAATGTGAACAGGCACAGAGAAGGTGCTAGCAGGGAATTCTCTGCCTGCCTTTCCCCAGTGCTCTGCAAGCTCTCCAGGACAACATAAAATCTGGGGCTCTGTGCTTTCTTTCGTTCTGAACAAGTGTTACTGTTTTCTGCACAAAAGCAATTCTGCGAAGCAATGTGAACACTTGTGCTTCCCAGGCACAGAGAAGGTGCTAGCAGGGAATTCTCTGCCTGCCTTTCCCCAGTGCTCTGCAAGCTCTCCAGGACAACATAAAATCTGGGGCTCTGTGCTTTCTTTCGTTCTGAACAAGTGTTACTGTTTTCTGCACAAAAGCGATTCTGCCAAGCAATGTGAACACTTGTGCTTCCCAGGCACAGAGAAGGTGCTAGCAGGGAATTCTCTGCCTGCCTTTCCCCAGTGCTCTGCAAGCTCTCCAGGACAACAGCAAATCTGCGGCTCTGTGCTTTCTTTCGTTCTGAACAAGTGTTACTGTTTTCTGCACAAAAGCGATTCTGCGAAGCAATGTGAACAGGCACAGAGAAGGTGCTAGCAGGGAATTCTCTGCCTGCCTTTCCCCAGTGCTCTGCAAGCTCTCCAGGACAACATAAAATCTGGGGCTCTGTGCTTTCTTTCGTTCTGAAAAAGTGTTACTGTTTTCTGCACAAAAGCGATTCTGCGAAGCAATGTGAACACTTGTGCTTCCCAGGCACAGAGAAGGTGCTAGCAGGGAATTCTCTGCCTGCCTTTCCCCAGTGCTCTGCAAGCTCTCCAGGACAACAGCAAATCTGGGGCTCTGTGCTTTCTTTCCTTCTGAACAAGTGTTACTGTTTTCTGCACAAAAGCGATTCTGCGAAGCAATGTGAACAGGCACAGAGAAGGTGCTAGCAGGGAATTCTCTGCCTGCCTTTCCCCAGTGCTCTGCAAGCTCTCCAGGACAACATAAAATCTGGGGCTCTGTGCTTTCTTTCGTTCTGAACAAGTGTTACTGTTTTCTGCACAAAAGCGATTCTGCGAAGCAATGTGAACACTTGTGCTTCCCAGGCACAGAGAAGGTGCTAGCAGGGAATTCTCTGCCTGCCTTTCCCCAGTGCTCTGCAAGCTCTCCAGGACAACATAAAATCTGGGGCTCTGTGCTTTCTTTCATTCTGAACAAGTGTTACTGTTTTCTGCACAAAAGCGATTCTGCGAAGCAATGTGAACACTTGTGCTTCCCAGGCACAGAGAAGGTGCTAGCAGGGAATTCTCTGCCTGCCTTTCCCCAGTGCTCTGCAAGCTCTCCAGGACAACATAAAATCTGGGGCTCTGTGCTTTCTTTCATTCTGAACAAGTGTTACTGTTTTCTGCACAAAAGCAATTCTGCGAAGCAATGTGAACACTTGTGCTTCCCAGGCACAGAGAAGGTGCTAGCAGGGAATTCTCTGCCTGCCTTTCCCCAGTGCTCTGCAAGCTCTCCAGGACAACATAAAATCTGGGGCTCTGTGCTTTCTTTCGTTCTGAACAAGTGTTACTGTTTTCTGCACAAAAGCGATTCTGCCAAGCAATGTGAACACTTGTGCTTCCCAGGCACAGAGAAGGTGCTAGCAGGGAATTCTCTGCCTGCCTTTCCCCAGTGCTCTGCAAGCTCTCCAGGACAACAGCAAATCTGGGGCTCTGTGCTTTCTTTCCTTCTGAACAAGTGTTACTGTTTTCTGCACAAAAGCGATTCTGCGAAGCAATGTGAACAGGCACAGAGAAGGTGCTAGCAGGGAATTCTCTGCCTGCCTTTCCCCAGTGCTCTGCAAGCTCTCCAGGACAACATAAAATCTGGGGCTCTGTGCTTTCTTTCATTCTGAACAAGTGTTACTGTTTTCTGCACAAAAGCAATTCTGCGAAGCAATGTGAACACTTGTGCTTCCCAGGCACAGAGAAGGTGCTAGCAGGGAATTCTCTGCCTGCCTTTCCCCAGTGCTCTGCAAGCTCTCCAGGACAACATAAAATCTGGGGCTCTGTGCTTTCTTTCGTTCTGAACAAGTGTTAGTGTTTTCTGCACAGAAGCAATTCTGGAAGCAATGTGAACACTTCTGCTTCCCAGGCACAGAGAAGGTGCTAGCAGGGAATTCTCTGCCTGCCTTTCCCCAGTGCTCTGCAAGCTCTCCAGGACAACAGCAAATCTGGGGCTCTGTGCTTTCTTTCCTTCTGAACAAGTGTTACTGTTTTCTGCACAAAAGCGATTCTGCGAAGCAATGTGAACAGGCACAGAGAAGGTGCTAGCAGGGAATTCTCTGCCTGCCTTTCCCCAGTGCTCTGCAAGCTCTCCAGGACAACATAAAATCTGGGGCTCTGTGCTTTCTTTCGTTCTGAACAAGTGTTACTGTTTTCTGCACAAAAGCAATTCTGCGAAGCAATGTGAACACTTGTGCTTCCCAGGCACAGAGAAGGTGCTAGCAGGGAATTCTCTGCCTGCCTTTCCCCAGTGCTCTGCAAGCTCTCCAGGACAACATAAAATCTGGGGCTCTGTGCTTTCTTTCGTTCTGAACAAGTGTTACTGTTTTCTGCACAAAAGCGATTCTGCCAAGCAATGTGAACACTTGTGCTTCCCAGGCACAGAGAAGGTGCTAGCAGGGAATTCTCTGCCTGCCTTTCCCCAGTGCTCTGCAAGCTCTCCAGGACAACAGCAAATCTGCGGCTCTGTGCTTTCTTTCGTTCTGAACAAGTGTTACTGTTTTCTGCACAAAAGCGATTCTGCGAAGCAATGTGAACAGGCACAGAGAAGGTGCTAGCAGGGAATTCTCTGCCTGCCTTTCCCCAGTGCTCTGCAAGCTCTCCAGGACAACATAAAATCTGGGGCTCTGTGCTTTCTTTCGTTCTGAACAAGTGTTACTGTTTTCTGCACAAAAGCGATTCTGCGAAGCAATGTGAACACTTGTGCTTCCCAGGCACAGAGAAGGTGCTAGCAGGGAATTCTCTGCCTGCCTTTCCCCAGTGCTCTGCAAGCTCTCCAGGACAACAGCAAATCTGGGGCTCTGTGCTTTCTTTCCTTCTGAACAAGTGTTACTGTTTTCTGCACAAAAGCGATTCTGCGAAGCAATGTGAACAGGCACAGAGAAGGTGCTAGCAGGGAATTCTCTGCCTGCCTTTCCCCAGTGCTCTGCAAGCTCTCCAGGACAACAGCAAATCTGGGGCTCTGTGCTTTCTTTCGTTCTGAACAAGTGTTACTGTTTTCTGCACAAAAGCGATTCTGCGAAGCAATGTGAACACTTGTGCTTCCCAGGCACAGAGAAGGTGCTAGCAGGGAATTCTCTGCCTGCCTTTCCCCAGTGCTCTGCAAGCTCTCCAGGACAACATAAAATCTGGGGCTCTGTGCTTTCTTTCGTTCTGAACAAGTGTTACTGTTTTCTGCACAAAAGCGATTCTGCGAAGCAATGTGAACACTTGTGCTTCCCAGGCACAGAGAAGGTGCTAGCAGGGAATTCTCTGCCTGCCTTTCCCCAGTGCTCTGCAAGCTCTCCAGGACAACATAAAATCTGGGGCTCTGTGCTTTCTTTCGTTCTGAACAATTGTTACTGTTTTCTGCACAAAAGCGATTCTGCGAAGCAATGTGAACACTTGTGCTTCCCAGGCACAGAGAAGGTGCTAGCAGGGAATTCTCTGCCTGCCTTTCCCCAGTGCTCTGCAAGCTCTCCAGGACAACATAAAATCTGGGGCTCTGTGCTTTCTTTCGTTCTGAACAAGTGTTAGTGTTTTCTGCACAGAAGCAATTCTGGAAGCAATGTGAACACTTGTGCTTCCCAGGCACAGAGAAGGTGCTAGCAGGGAATTCTCTGCCTGCCTTTCCCCAGTGCTCTGCAAGCTCTCCAGGACAACATAAAATCTGGGGCTCTGTGCTTTCTTTCGTTCTGAACAAGTGTTAGTGTTTTCTGCACAGAAGCAATTCTGGAAGCAATGTGAACACTTCTGCTTCCCAGGCACAGAGAAGGTGCTAGCAGGGAATTCTCTGCCTGCCTTTCCCCAGTGCTCTGCAAGCTCTCCAGGACAACAGCAAATCTGGGGCTCTGTGCTTTCTTTCCTTCTGAACAAGTGTTACTGTTTTCTGCACAAAAGCGATTCTGCGAAGCAATGTGAACAGGCACAGAGAAGGTGCTAGCAGGGAATTCTCTGCCTGCCTTTCCCCAGTGCTCTGCAAGCTCTCCAGGACAACATAAAATCTGGGGCTCTGTGCTTTCTTTCGTTCTGAACAAGTGTTACTGTTTTCTGCACAAAAGCAATTCTGCGAAGCAATGTGAACACTTGTGCTTCCCAGGCACAGAGAAGGTGCTAGCAGGGAATTCTCTGCCTGCCTTTCCCCAGTGCTCTGCAAGCTCTCCAGGACAACATAAAATCTGGGGCTCTGTGCTTTCTTTCGTTCTGAACAAGTGTTACTGTTTTCTGCACAAAAGCGATTCTGCCAAGCAATGTGAACACTTGTGCTTCCCAGGCACAGAGAAGGTGCTAGCAGGGAATTCTCTGCCTGCCTTTCCCCAGTGCTCTGCAAGCTCTCCAGGACAACAGCAAATCTGCGGCTCTGTGCTTTCTTTCGTTCTGAACAAGTGTTACTGTTTTCTGCACAAAAGCGATTCTGCGAAGCAATGTGAACAGGCACAGAGAAGGTGCTAGCAGGGAATTCTCTGCCTGCCTTTCCCCAGTGCTCTGCAAGCTCTCCAGGACAACATAAAATCTGGGGCTCTGTGCTTTCTTTCGTTCTGAACAAGTGTTACTGTTTTCTGCACAAAAGCGATTCTGCGAAGCAATGTGAACACTTGTGCTTCCCAGGCACAGAGAAGGTGCTAGCAGGGAATTCTCTGCCTGCCTTTCCCCAGTGCTCTGCAAGCTCTCCAGGACAACAGCAAATCTGGGGCTCTGTGCTTTCTTTCCTTCTGAACAAGTGTTACTGTTTTCTGCACAAAAGCGATTCTGCGAAGCAATGTGAACAGGCACAGAGAAGGTGCTAGCAGGGAATTCTCTGCCTGCCTTTCCCCAGTGCTCTGCAAGCTCTCCAGGACAACATAAAATCTGGGGCTCTGTGCTTTCTTTCGTTCTGAACAAGTGTTACTGTTTTCTGCACAAAAGCGATTCTGCGAAGCAATGTGAACACTTGTGCTTCCCAGGCACAGAGAAGGTGCTAGCAGGGAATTCTCTGCCTGCCTTTCCCCAGTGCTCTGCAAGCTCTCCAGGACAACAGCAAATCTGGGGCTCTGTGCTTTCTTTCGTTCTGAACAAGTGTTACTGTTTTCTGCACAAAAGCGATTCTGCGAAGCAATGTGAACACTTGTGCTTCCCAGGCACAGAGAAGGTGCTAGCAGGGAATTCTCTGCCTGCCTTTCCCCAGTGCTCTGCAAGCTCTCCAGGACAACATAAAATCTGGGGCTCTGTGCTTTCTTTCGTTCTGAACAAGTGTTACTGTTTTCTGCACAAAAGCGATTCTGCCAAGCAATGTGAACACTTGTGCTTCCCAGGCACAGAGAAGGTGCTAGCAGGGAATTCTCTGCCTGCCTTTCCCCAGTGCTCTGCAAGCTCTCCAGGACAACAGCAAATCTGGGGCTCTGTGCTTTCTTTCGTTCTGAACAATTGTTACTGTTTTCTGCACAAAAGCGATTCTGCGAAGCAATGTGAACAGGCACAGAGAAGGTGCTAGCAGGGAATTCTCTGCCTGCCTTTCCCCAGTGCTCTGCAAGCTCTCCAGGACAACATAAAATCTGGGGCTCTGTGCTTTCTTTCGTTCTGAACAAGTGTTACTGTTTTCTGCACAAAAGCAATTCTGCGAAGCAATGTGAACACTTGTGCTTCCCAGGCACAGAGAAGGTGCTAGCAGGGAATTCTCTGCCTGCCTTTCCCCAGTGCTCTGCAAGCTCTCCAGGACAACATAAAATCTGGGGCTCTGTGCTTTCTTTCGTTCTGAACAAGTGTTACTGTTTTCTGCACAAAAGCGATTCTGCCAAGCAATGTGAACACTTGTGCTTCCCAGGCACAGAGAAGGTGCTAGCAGGGAATTCTCTGCCTGCCTTTCCCCAGTGCTCTGCAAGCTCTCCAGGACAACAGCAAATCTGCGGCTCTGTGCTTTCTTTCGTTCTGAACAAGTGTTACTGTTTTCTGCACAAAAGCGATTCTGCGAAGCAATGTGAACAGGCACAGAGAAGGTGCTAGCAGGGAATTCTCTGCCTGCCTTTCCCCAGTGCTCTGCAAGCTCTCCAGGACAACATAAAATCTGGGGCTCTGTGCTTTCTTTCGTTCTGAACAAGTGTTACTGTTTTCTGCACAAAAGCGATTCTGCGAAGCAATGTGAACACTTGTGCTTCCCAGGCACAGAGAAGGTGCTAGCAGGGAATTCTCTGCCTGCCTTTCCCCAGTGCTCTGCAAGCTCTCCAGGACAACAGCAAATCTGGGGCTCTGTGCTTTCTTTCCTTCTGAACAAGTGTTACTGTTTTCTGCACAAAAGCGATTCTGCGAAGCAATGTGAACAGGCACAGAGAAGGTGCTAGCAGGGAATTCTCTGCCTGCCTTTCCCCAGTGCTCTGCAAGCTCTCCAGGACAACATAAAATCTGGGGCTCTGTGCTTTCTTTCGTTCTGAACAAGTGTTACTGTTTTCTGCACAAAAGCGATTCTGCGAAGCAATGTGAACACTTGTGCTTCCCAGGCACAGAGAAGGTGCTAGCAGGGAATTCTCTGCCTGCCTTTCCCCAGTGCTCTGCAAGCTCTCCAGGACAACAGCAAATCTGGGGCTCTGTGCTTTCTTTCGTTCTGAACAAGTGTTACTGTTTTCTGCACAAAAGCGATTCTGCGAAGCAATGTGAACACTTGTGCTTCCCAGGCACAGAGAAGGTGCTAGCAGGGAATTCTCTGCCTGCCTTTCCCCAGTGCTCTGCAAGCTCTCCAGGACAACATAAAATCTGGGGCTCTGTGCTTTCTTTCGTTCTGAACAAGTGTTACTGTTTTCTGCACAAAAGCGATTCTGCCAAGCAATGTGAACACTTGTGCTTCCCAGGCACAGAGAAGGTGCTAGCAGGGAATTCTCTGCCTGCCTTTCCCCAGTGCTCTGCAAGCTCTCCAGGACAACAGCAAATCTGGGGCTCTGTGCTTTCTTTCGTTCTGAACAATTGTTACTGTTTTCTGCACAAAAGCGATTCTGCGAAGCAATGTGAACAGGCACAGAGAAGGTGCTAGCAGGGAATTCTCTGCCTGCCTTTCCCCAGTGCTCTGCAAGCTCTCCAGGACAACATAAAATCTGGGGCTCTGTGCTTTCTTTCGTTCTGAACAAGTGTTACTGTTTTCTGCACAAAAGCGATTCTGCGAAGCAATGTGAACACTTGTGCTTCCCAGGCACAGAGAAGGTGCTAGCAGGGAATTCTCTGCCTGCCTTTCCCCAGTGCTCTGCAAGCTCTCCAGGACAACATAAAATCTGGGGCTCTGTGCTTTCTTTCGTTCTGAACAAGTGTTAGTGTTTTCTGCACAGAAGCAATTCTGGAAGCAATGTGAACACTTGTGCTTCCCAGGCACAGAGAAGGTGCTAGCAGGGAATTCTCTGCCTGCCTTTCCCCAGTGCTCTGCAAGCTCTCCAGGACAACATAAAATCTGGGGCTCTGTGCTTTCTTTCGTTCTGAACAAGTGTTAGTGTTTTCTGCACAGAAGCAATTCTGGAAGCAATGTGAACACTTCTGCTTCCCAGGCACAGAGAAGGTGCTAGCAGGGAATTCTCTGCCTGCCTTTCCCCAGTGCTCTGCAAGCTCTCCAGGACAACAGCAAATCTGGGGCTCTGTGCTTTCTTTCCTTCTGAACAAGTGTTACTGTTTTCTGCACAAAAGCGATTCTGCGAAGCAATGTGAACAGGCACAGAGAAGGTGCTAGCAGGGAATTCTCTGCCTGCCTTTCCCCAGTGCTCTGCAAGCTCTCCAGGACAACATAAAATCTGGGGCTCTGTGCTTTCTTTCGTTCTGAACAAGTGTTACTGTTTTCTGCACAAAAGCAATTCTGCGAAGCAATGTGAACACTTGTGCTTCCCAGGCACAGAGAAGGTGCTAGCAGGGAATTCTCTGCCTGCCTTTCCCCAGTGCTCTGCAAGCTCTCCAGGACAACATAAAATCTGGGGCTCTGTGCTTTCTTTCGTTCTGAACAAGTGTTACTGTTTTCTGCACAAAAGCGATTCTGCCAAGCAATGTGAACACTTGTGCTTCCCAGGCACAGAGAAGGTGCTAGCAGGGAATTCTCTGCCTGCCTTTCCCCAGTGCTCTGCAAGCTCTCCAGGACAACAGCAAATCTGCGGCTCTGTGCTTTCTTTCGTTCTGAACAAGTGTTACTGTTTTCTGCACAAAAGCGATTCTGCGAAGCAATGTGAACAGGCACAGAGAAGGTGCTAGCAGGGAATTCTCTGCCTGCCTTTCCCCAGTGCTCTGCAAGCTCTCCAGGACAACATAAAATCTGGGGCTCTGTGCTTTCTTTCGTTCTGAACAAGTGTTACTGTTTTCTGCACAAAAGCGATTCTGCGAAGCAATGTGAACACTTGTGCTTCCCAGGCACAGAGAAGGTGCTAGCAGGGAATTCTCTGCCTGCCTTTCCCCAGTGCTCTGCAAGCTCTCCAGGACAACAGCAAATCTGGGGCTCTGTGCTTTCTTTCCTTCTGAACAAGTGTTACTGTTTTCTGCACAAAAGCGATTCTGCGAAGCAATGTGAACAGGCACAGAGAAGGTGCTAGCAGGGAATTCTCTGCCTGCCTTTCCCCAGTGCTCTGCAAGCTCTCCAGGACAACATAAAATCTGGGGCTCTGTGCTTTCTTTCGTTCTGAACAAGTGTTACTGTTTTCTGCACAAAAGCGATTCTGCGAAGCAATGTGAACACTTGTGCTTCCCAGGCACAGAGAAGGTGCTAGCAGGGAATTCTCTGCCTGCCTTTCCCCAGTGCTCTGCAAGCTCTCCAGGACAACAGCAAATCTGGGGCTCTGTGCTTTCTTTCGTTCTGAACAAGTGTTACTGTTTTCTGCACAAAAGCGATTCTGCGAAGCAATGTGAACACTTGTGCTTCCCAGGCACAGAGAAGGTGCTAGCAGGGAATTCTCTGCCTGCCTTTCCCCAGTGCTCTGCAAGCTCTCCAGGACAACATAAAATCTGGGGCTCTGTGCTTTCTTTCGTTCTGAACAAGTGTTACTGTTTTCTGCACAAAAGCGATTCTGCGAAGCAATGTGAACACTTGTGCTTCCCAGGCACAGAGAAGGTGCTAGCAGGGAATTCTCTGCCTGCCTTTCCCCAGTGCTCTGCAAGCTCTCCAGGACAACAGCAAATCTGGGGCTCTGTGCTTTCTTTCCTTCTGAACAAGTGTTACTGTTTTCTGCACAAAAGCGATTCTGCGAAGCAATGTGAACAGGCACAGAGAAGGTGCTAGCAGGGAATTCTCTGCCTGCCTTTCCCCAGTGCTCTGCAAGCTCTCCAGGACAACATAAAATCTGGGGCTCTGTGCTTTCTTTCGTTCTGAACAAGTGTTACTGTTTTCTGCACAAAAGCGATTCTGCGAAGCAATGTGAACACTTGTGCTTCCCAGGCACAGAGAAGGTGCTAGCAGGGAATTCTCTGCCTGCCTTTCCCCAGTGCTCTGCAAGCTCTCCAGGACAACATAAAATCTGGGGCTCTGTGCTTTCTTTCGTTCTGAACAAGTGTTAGTGTTTTCTGCACAGAAGCAATTCTGGAAGCAATGTGAACACTTGTGCTTCCCAGGCACAGAGAAGGTGCTAGCAGGGAATTCTCTGCCTGCCTTTCCCCAGTGCTCTGCAAGCTCTCCAGGACAACAGCAAATCTGGGGCTCTGTGCTTTCTTTCCTTCTGAACAAGTGTTACTGTTTTCTGCACAAAAGCGATTCTGCGAAGCAATGTGAACAGGCACAGAGAAGGTGCTAGCAGGGAATTCTCTGCCTGCCTTTCCCCAGTGCTCTGCAAGCTCTCCAGGACAACATAAAATCTGGGGCTCTGTGCTTTCTTTCGTTCTGAACAAGTGTTACTGTTTTCTGCACAAAAGCGATTCTGCCAAGCAATGTGAACACTTGTGCTTCCCAGGCACAGAGAAGGTGCTAGCAGGGAATTCTCTGCCTGCCTTTCCCCAGTGCTCTGCAAGCTCTCCAGGACAACATAAAATCTGGGGCTCTGTGCTTTCTTTCGTTCTGAACAAGTGTTACTGTTTTCTGCACAAAAGCGATTCTGCGAAGCAATGTGAACACTTGTGCTTCCCAGGCACAGAGAAGGTGCTAGCAGGGAATTCTCTGCCTGCCTTTCCCCAGTGCTCTGCAAGCTCTCCAGGACAACATAAAATCTGGTGCTCTGTGCTTTCTTTCGTTCTGAACAAGTGTTACTGTTTTCTGCACAAAAGCAATTCTGGAAGCAATGTGAACACTTCTGCTTCCCAGGCACAGAGAAGGTGCTAGCAGGGAATTCTCTGCCTGCCTTTCCCCAGTGCTCTGCAAGCTCTCCAGGACAACATAAAATCTGGGGCCCTGTGCTTTCTTTCCTTCTGAACAAGTGTTACTGTTTTCTGCACAAAAGCGATTCGGCCAAGCAATGTGAACACTTCTGCTTCCCAGGCACAGAGAAGGTGCTAGCAGGGAATTCTCTGCCTGCCTTTCCCCAGTGCTCTGCAAGCTCTCCAGGACAACATAAAATCTGGGGCTCTGTGCTTTCTTTCGTTCGGAACAAGTGTTACTGTTTTCTGCACAAAAGCGATTCTGCGAAGCAATGTGAACACTTGTGCTTCCCAGGCACAGAGAAGGTGCTAGCAGGGAATTCTCTGCCTGCCTTTCCCCAGTGCTCTGCAAGCTCTCCAGGACAACATAAAATCTGGGGCTCTGTGCTTTCTTTCGTTCTGAACAAGTGTTACTGTTTTCTGCACAAAAGCGATTCTGCGAAGCAATGTGAACACTTGTGCTTCCCAGGCACAGAGAAGGTGCTAGCAGGGAATTCTCTGCCTGCCTTTCCCCAGTGCTCTGCAAGCTCTCCAGGACAACAGCAAATCTGGGGCTCTGTGCTTTCTTTCGTTCTGAACAATTGTTACTGTTTTCTGCACAAAAGCGATTCTGCGAAGCAATGTGAACAGGCACAGAGAAGGTGCTAGCAGGGAATTCTCTGCCTGCCTTTCCCCAGTGCTCTGCAAGCTCTCCAGGACAACATAAAATCTGGGGCTCTGTGCTTTCTTTCGTTCTGAACAAGTGTTACTGTTTTCTGCACAAAAGCGATTCTGCGAAGCAATGTGAACACTTGTGCTTCCCAGGCACAGAGAAGGTGCTAGCAGGGAATTCTCTGCCTGCCTTTCCCCAGTGCTCTGCAAGCTCTCCAGGACAACATAAAATCTGGGGCTCTGTGCTTTCTTTCGTTCTGAACAAGTGTTAGTGTTTTCTGCACAGAAGCAATTCTGGAAGCAATGTGAACACTTGTGCTTCCCAGGCACAGAGAAGGTGCTAGCAGGGAATTCTCTGCCTGCCTTTCCCCAGTGCTCTGCAAGCTCTCCAGGACAACAGCAAATCTGGGGCTCTGTGCTTTCTTTCGTTCTGAACAAGTGTTACTGTTTTCTGCACAAAAGCGATTCTGCGAAGCAATGTGAACAGGCACAGAGAAGGTGCTAGCAGGGAATTCTCTGCCTGCCTTTCCCCAGTGCTCTGCAAGCTCTCCAGGACAACATAAAATCTGGGGCTCTGTGCTTTCTTTCGTTCTGAACAAGTGTTACTGTTTTCTGCACAAAAGCGATTCTGCCAAGCAATGTGAACACTTGTGCTTCCCAGGCACAGAGAAGGTGCTAGCAGGGAATTCTCTGCCTGCCTTTCCCCAGTGCTCTGCAAGCTCTCCAGGACAACATAAAATCTGGGGCTCTGTGCTTTCTTTCGTTCTGAACAAGTGTTACTGTTTTCTGCACAAAAGCGATTCTGCGAAGCAATGTGAACACTTGTGCTTCCCAGGCACAGAGAAGGTGCTAGCAGGGAATTCTCTGCCTGCCTTTCCCCAGTGCTCTGCAAGCTCTCCAGGACAACATAAAATCTGGGGCTCTGTGCTTTCTTTCGTTCTGAACAAGTGTTACTGTTTTCTGCACAACAGCGATTCTGCGAAGCAATGTGAACACTTCTGCTTCCCAGGCACAGAGAAGGTGCTAGCAGGGAATTCTCTGCCTGCCTTTCCCCAGTGCTCTGCAAGCTCTCCAGGACAACAGCAAATCTGGGGCTCTGTGCTTTCTTTCGTTCTGAACAAGTGTTACTGTTTTCTGCACAAAAGCGATTCTGCGAAGCAATGTGAACAGGCACAGAGAAGGTGCTAGCAGGGAATTCTCTGCCTGCCTTTCCCCAGTGCTCTGCAAGCTCTCCAGGACAACATAAAATCTGGGGCTCTGTGCTTTCTTTCGTTCTGAACAAGTGTTACTGTTTTCTGCACAAAAGCGATTCTGCGAAGCAATGTGAACAGGCACAGAGAAGGTGCTAGCAGGGAATTCTCTGCCTGCCTTTCCCCAGTGCTCTGCAAGCTCTCCAGGACAACATAAAATCTGGGGCTCTGTGCTTTCTTTCGTTCTGAACAAGTGTTACTGTTTTCTGCACAAAAGCGATTCTGCCAAGCAATGTGAACACTTGTGCTTCCCAGGCACAGAGAAGGTGCTAGCAGGGAATTCTCTGCCTGCCTTTCCCCAGTGCTCTGCAAGCTCGCCAGGACAACATAAAATCTGGGGCTCTGTGCTTTCTTTCGTTCTGAACAAGTGTTACTGTTTTCTGCACAAAAGCGATTCTGCGAAGCAATGTGAACAGGCACAGAGAAGGTGCTAGCAGGGAATTCTCTGCCTGCCTTTCCCCGGTGCTCTGCAAGCTCTCCAGGACAACATAAAATCTGGGGCTCTGTGCTTTCTTTCGTTCTGAACAAGTGTTACTGTTTTCTGCACAAAAGCGATTCTGCGAAGCAATGTGAACACTTGTGCTTCCCAGGCACAGAGAAGGTGCTAGCAGGGAATTCTCTGCCTGCCTTTCCCCAGTGCTCTGCAAGCTCTCCAGGACAAAGGCAAATCTGGGGCTCTGTGCTTTCTTTCGTTCTGAACAAGTGTTACTGTTTTCTGCACAAAAGCGATTCTGCGAAGCAATGTGAACACTTGTGCTTCCCAGGCACAGAGCAGGTGCTAGCAGGGAATTCTCTGCCTGCCTTTCCCCAGTGCTCTGCAAGCTCTCCAGGACAACAGCAAATCTGGGGCTCTGTGCTTTCTTTCGTTCTGAACAAGTGTTACTGTTTTCTGCACAAAAGCGATTCTGCGAAGCAATGTGAACACTTGTGCTTCCCAGGCACAGAGAAGGTGCTAGCAGGGAATTCTCTGCCTGCCTTTCCCCAGTGCTCTGCAAGCTCTCCAGGACAACATAAAATCTGGGGCTCTGTGCTTTCTTTCGTTCTGAACAAGTGTTACTGTTTTCTGCACAAAAGCGATTCTGCGAAGCAATGTGAACACTTCTGCTTCCCAGGCACAGAGAAGGTGCTAGCAGGGAATTCTCTGCCTGCCTTTCCCCAGTGCTCTGCAAGCTCTCCAGGACAACAGCAAATCTGGGGCTCTGTGCTTTCTTTCGTTCTGAACAAGTGTTACTGTTTATGCACAAAAGCGATTCTGCGAAGCAATGTGAACAGGCACAGAGAAGGTGCTAGCAGGGAATTCTCTGCCTGCCTTTCCCCAGTGCTCTGCAAGCTCTCCAGGACAACAGCAAATCTGGGGCTCTGTGCTTTCTTTCGTTCTGAACAAGTGTTACTGTTTTCTGCACAAAAGCGATTCTGCGAAGCAATGTGAACACTTGTGCTTCCCAGGCACAGAGAAGGTGCTAGCAGGGAATTCTCTGCCTGCCTTTCCCCAGTGCTCTGCAAGCTCGCCAGGACAACATAAAATCTGGGGCTCTGTGCTTTCTTTCGTTCTGAACAAGTGTTACTGTTTTCTGCACAAAAGCGATTCTGCGAAGCAATGTGAACAGGCACAGAGAAGGTGCTAGCAGGGAATTCTCTGCCTGCCTTTCCCCGGTGCTCTGCAAGCTCTCCAGGACAACATAAAATCTGGGGCTCTGTGCTTTCTTTCGTTCTGAACAAGTGTTACTGTTTTCTGCACAAAAGCGATTCTGCGAAGCAATGTGAACACTTGTGCTTCCCAGGCACAGAGAAGGTGCTAGCAGGGAATTCTCTGCCTGCCTTTCCCCAGTGCTCTGCAAGCTCTCCAGGACAACATAAAATCTGGGGCTCTGTGCTTTCTTTCGTTCTGAACAAGTGTTACTGTTTTCTGCACAAAAGCGATTCTGCGAAGCAATGTGAACACTTGTGCTTCCCAGGCACAGAGAAGGTGCTAGCAGGGAATTCTCTGCCTGCCTTTCCCCAGTGCTCTGCAAGCTCTCCAGGACAACATAAAATCTGGGGCTCTGTGCTTTCTTTCGTTCTGAACAAGTGTTAGTGTTTTCTGCACAGAAGCAATTCTGGAAGCAATGTGAACACTTGTGCTTCCCAGGCACAGAGAAGGTGCTAGCAGGGAATTCTCTGCCTGCCTTTCCCCAGTGCTCTGCAAGCTCTCCAGGACAACAGCAAATCTGGGGCTCTGTGCTTTCTTTCGTTCTGAACAAGTGTTACTGTTTTCTGCACAAAAGCGATTCTGCGAAGCAATGTGAACAGGCACAGAGAAGGTGCTAGCAGGGAATTCTCTGCCTGCCTTTCCCCAGTGCTCTGCAAGCTCTCCAGGACAACAGCAAATCTGGGGCTCTGTGCTTTCTTTCCTTCTGAACAAGTGTTACTGTTTTCTGCACAAAAGCGATTCTGCGAAGCAATGTGAACACTTGTGCTTCCCAGGCACAGAGAAGGTGCTAGCAGGGAATTCTCTGCCTGCCTTTCCCCAGTGCTCTGCAAGCTCTCCAGGACAACATAAAATCTGGGGCTCTGTGCTTTCTTTCGTTCTGAACAAGTGTTACTGTTTTCTGCACAAAAGCGATTCTGCGAAGCAATGTGAACACTTGTGCTTCCCAGGCACAGAGAAGGTGCTAGCAGGGAATTCTCTGCCTGCCTTTCCCCAGTGCTCTGCAAGCTCTCCAGGACAACAGCAAATCTGGGGCTCTGTGCTTTCTTTCCTTCTGAACAAGTGTTACTGTTTTCTGCACAAAAGCGATTCTGCGAAGCAATGTGAACAGGCACAGAGAAGGTGCTAGCAGGGAATTCTCTGCCTGCCTTTCCCCAGTGCTCTGCAAGCTCTCCAGGACAACATAAAATCTGGGGCTCTGTGCTTTCTTTCGTTCTGAACAAGTGTTACTGTTTTCTGCACAAAAGCGATTCTGCCAAGCAATGTGAACACTTGTGCTTCCCAGGCACAGAGAAGGTGCTAGCAGGGAATTCTCTGCCTGCCTTTCCCCAGTGCTCTGCAAGCTCTCCAGGACAACAGCAAATCTGCGGCTCTGTGCTTTCTTTCGTTCTGAAGAAGTGTTACTGTTTTCTGCACAAAAGCGATTCTGCGAAGCAATGTGAACAGGCACAGAGAAGGTGCTAGCAGGGAATTCTCTGCCTGCCTTTCCCCAGTGCTCTGCAAGCTCTCCAGGACAACATAAAATCTGGGGCTCTGTGCTTTCTTTCGTTCTGAACAAGTGTTTCTGTTTTCTGCACAAAAGCGATTCTGCCAAGCAATGTGAACACTTGTGCTTCCCAGGCACAGAGAAGGTGCTAGCAGGGAATTCTCTGCCTGCCTTTCCCCAGTGCTCTGCAAGCTCTCCAGGACAACATAAAATCTGGGGCTCTGTGCTTTCTTTCGTTCTGAACAAGTGTTACTGTTTTCTGCACAAAAGCGATTCTGCGAAGCAAGGTGAACACTTGTGCTTCCCAGGCACAGAGAAGGTGCTAGCAGGGAATTCTCTGCCTGCCTTTCCCCAGTGCTCTGCAAGCTCTCCAGGACAACATAAAATCTGGGGCTCTGTGCTTTCTTTCGTTCTGAACAAGTGTTACTGTTTTCTGCACAAAAGCGATTCTGCGAAGCAATGTGAACACTTGTGCTTCCCAGGCACAGAGAAGGTGCTAGCAGGGAATTCTCTGCCTGCCTTTCCCCAGTGCTCTGCAAGCTCGCCAGGACAACATAAAATCTGGGGCTCTGTGCTTTCTTTCGTTCTGAACAAGTGTTACTGTTTTCTGCACAAAAGCGATTCTGCGAAGCAATGTGAACAGGCACAGAGAAGGTGCTAGCAGGGAATTCTCTGCCTGCCTTTCCCCGGTGCTCTGCAAGCTCTCCAGGACAACATAAAATCTGGGGCTCTGTGCTTTCTTTCGTTCTGAACAAGTGTTACTGTTTTCTGCACAAAAGCGATTCTGCGAAGCAATGTGAACACTTGTGCTTCCCAGGCACAGAGAAGGTGCTAGCAGGGAATTCTCTGCCTGCCTTTCCCCAGTGCTCTGCAAGCTCTCCAGGACAAAGGCAAATCTGGGGCTCTGTGCTTTCTTTCGTTCTGAACAAGTGTTACTGTTTTCTGCACAAAAGCGATTCTGCGAAGCAATGTGAACACTTGTGCTTCCCAGGCACAGAGCAGGTGCTAGCAGGGAATTCTCTGCCTGCCTTTCCCCAGTGCTCTGCAAGCTCTCCAGGACAACAGCAAATCTGGGGCTCTGTGCTTTCTTTCGTTCTGAACAAGTGTTACTGTTTTCTGCACAAAAGCGATTCTGCGAAGCAATGTGAACACTTGTGCTTCCCAGGCACAGAGAAGGTGCTAGCAGGGAATTCTCTGCCTGCCTTTCCCCAGTGCTCTGCAAGCTCTCCAGGACAACATAAAATCTGGGGCTCTGTGCTTTCTTTCGTTCTGAACAAGTGTTACTGTTTTCTGCACAAAAGCGATTCTGCGAAGCAATGTGAACACTTCTGCTTCCCAGGCACAGAGAAGGTGCTAGCAGGGAATTCTCTGCCTGCCTTTCCCCAGTGCTCTGCAAGCTCTCCAGGACAACAGCAAATCTGGGGCTCTGTGCTTTCTTTCGTTCTGAACAAGTGTTACTGTTTATGCACAAAAGCGATTCTGCGAAGCAATGTGAACAGGCACAGAGAAGGTGCTAGCAGGGAATTCTCTGCCTGCCTTTCCCCAGTGCTCTGCAAGCTCTCCAGGACAACAGCAAATCTGGGGCTCTGTGCTTTCTTTCGTTCTGAACAAGTGTTACTGTTTTCTGCACAAAAGCGATTCTGCGAAGCAATGTGAACACTTGTGCTTCCCAGGCACAGAGAAGGTGCTAGCAGGGAATTCTCTGCCTGCCTTTCCCCAGTGCTCTGCAAGCTCGCCAGGACAACATAAAATCTGGGGCTCTGTGCTTTCTTTCGTTCTGAACAAGTGTTACTGTTTTCTGCACAAAAGCGATTCTGCGAAGCAATGTGAACAGGCACAGAGAAGGTGCTAGCAGGGAATTCTCTGCCTGCCTTTCCCCGGTGCTCTGCAAGCTCTCCAGGACAACATAAAATCTGGGGCTCTGTGCTTTCTTTCGTTCTGAACAAGTGTTACTGTTTTCTGCACAAAAGCGATTCTGCGAAGCAATGTGAACACTTGTGCTTCCCAGGCACAGAGAAGGTGCTAGCAGGGAATTCTCTGCCTGCCTTTCCCCAGTGCTCTGCAAGCTCTCCAGGACAACATAAAATCTGGGGCTCTGTGCTTTCTTTCGTTCTGAACAAGTGTTACTGTTTTCTGCACAAAAGCGATTCTGCGAAGCAATGTGAACACTTGTGCTTCCCAGGCACAGAGAAGGTGCTAGCAGGGAATTCTCTGCCTGCCTTTCCCCAGTGCTCTGCAAGCTCTCCAGGACAACATAAAATCTGGGGCTCTGTGCTTTCTTTCGTTCTGAACAAGTGTTAGTGTTTTCTGCACAGAAGCAATTCTGGAAGCAATGTGAACACTTGTGCTTCCCAGGCACAGAGAAGGTGCTAGCAGGGAATTCTCTGCCTGCCTTTCCCCAGTGCTCTGCAAGCTCTCCAGGACAACAGCAAATCTGGGGCTCTGTGCTTTCTTTCGTTCTGAACAAGTGTTACTGTTTTCTGCACAAAAGCGATTCTGCGAAGCAATGTGAACAGGCACAGAGAAGGTGCTAGCAGGGAATTCTCTGCCTGCCTTTCCCCAGTGCTCTGCAAGCTCTCCAGGACAACAGCAAATCTGGGGCTCTGTGCTTTCTTTCCTTCTGAACAAGTGTTACTGTTTTCTGCACAAAAGCGATTCTGCGAAGCAATGTGAACACTTGTGCTTCCCAGGCACAGAGAAGGTGCTAGCAGGGAATTCTCTGCCTGCCTTTCCCCAGTGCTCTGCAAGCTCTCCAGGACAACATAAAATCTGGGGCTCTGTGCTTTCTTTCGTTCTGAACAAGTGTTACTGTTTTCTGCACAAAAGCGATTCTGCGAAGCAATGTGAACACTTGTGCTTCCCAGGCACAGAGAAGGTGCTAGCAGGGAATTCTCTGCCTGCCTTTCCCCAGTGCTCTGCAAGCTCTCCAGGACAACAGCAAATCTGGGGCTCTGTGCTTTCTTTCCTTCTGAACAAGTGTTACTGTTTTCTGCACAAAAGCGATTCTGCGAAGCAATGTGAACAGGCACAGAGAAGGTGCTAGCAGGGAATTCTCTGCCTGCCTTTCCCCAGTGCTCTGCAAGCTCTCCAGGACAACATAAAATCTGGGGCTCTGTGCTTTCTTTCGTTCTGAACAAGTGTTACTGTTTTCTGCACAAAAGCGATTCTGCCAAGCAATGTGAACACTTGTGCTTCCCAGGCACAGAGAAGGTGCTAGCAGGGAATTCTCTGCCTGCCTTTCCCCAGTGCTCTGCAAGCTCTCCAGGACAACAGCAAATCTGCGGCTCTGTGCTTTCTTTCGTTCTGAAGAAGTGTTACTGTTTTCTGCACAAAAGCGATTCTGCGAAGCAATGTGAACAGGCACAGAGAAGGTGCTAGCAGGGAATTCTCTGCCTGCCTTTCCCCAGTGCTCTGCAAGCTCTCCAGGACAACATAAAATCTGGGGCTCTGTGCTTTCTTTCGTTCTGAACAAGTGTTTCTGTTTTCTGCACAAAAGCGATTCTGCCAAGCAATGTGAACACTTGTGCTTCCCAGGCACAGAGAAGGTGCTAGCAGGGAATTCTCTGCCTGCCTTTCCCCAGTGCTCTGCAAGCTCTCCAGGACAACATAAAATCTGGGGCTCTGTGCTTTCTTTCGTTCTGAACAAGTGTTACTGTTTTCTGCACAAAAGCGATTCTGCGAAGCAAGGTGAACACTTGTGCTTCCCAGGCACAGAGAAGGTGCTAGCAGGGAATTCTCTGCCTGCCTTTCCCCAGTGCTCTGCAAGCTCTCCAGGACAACATAAAATCTGGGGCTCTGTGCTTTCTTTCGTTCTGAACAAGTGTTACTGTTTTCTGCACAAAAGCGATTCTGCGAAGCAATGTGAACACTTGTGCTTCCCAGGCACAGAGAAGGTGCTAGCAGGGAATTCTCTGCCTGCCTTTCCCCAGTGCTCTGCAAGCTCTCCAGGACAACAGCAAATCTGGGGCTCTGTGCTTTCTTTCGTTCTGAACAAGTGTTACTGTTTTCTGCACAAAAGCAATTCTGGAAGCAATGTGAACACTTGTGCTTCCCAGGCACAGAGAAGGTGCTAGCAGGGAATTCTCTGCCTGCCTTTCCCCAGTGCTCTGCAAGCTCTCCAGGACAACATAAAATCTGGGGCTCTGTGCTTTCTTTCCTTCTGAACAAGTGTTACTGTTTTCTGCACAAAAGCGATTCTGCGAAGCAATGTGAACACTTGTGCTTCCCAGGCACAGAGAAGGTGCTAGCAGGGAATTCTCTGCCTGCCTTTCCCCAGTGCTCTGCAAGCTCTCCAGGACAACAGCAAATCTGGGGCTCTGTGCTTTCTTTCGTTCTGAACAAGTGTTACTGTTTTCTGCACAAAAGCGATTCTGCGAAGCAATGTGAACACTTGTGCTTCCCAGGCACAGAGAAGGTGCTAGCAGGGAATTCTCTGCCTGCCTTTCCCCAGTGCTCTGCAAGCTCTCCAGGACAACATAAAATCTGGGGCTCTGTGCTTTCTTTCGTTCTGAACAAGTGTTACTGTTTTCTGCACAAAAGCGATTCTGCGAAGCAATGTGAACACTTGTGCTTCCCAGGCACAGAGAAGGTGCTAGCAGGGAATTCTCTGCCTGCCTTTCCCCAGTGCTCTGCAAGCTCTCCAGGACAACAGCAAATCTGGGGCTCTGTGCTTTCTTTCGTTCTGAACAATTGTTAATGTTTTCTGCACAAAAGCGATTCTGCGAAGCAATGTGAACAGGCACAGAGAAGGTGCTAGCAGGGAATTCTCTGCCTGCCTTTCCCCAGTGCTCTGCAAGCTCTCCAGGACAACATAAAATCTGGGGCTCTGTGCTTTCTTTCGTTCTGAACAAGTGTTACTGTTTTCTGCACAAAAGCGATTCTGCGAAGCAATGTGAACACTTGTGCTTCCCAGGCACAGAGAAGGTGCTAGCAGGGAATTCTCTGCCTGCCTTTCCCCAGTGCTCTGCAAGCTCTCCAGGACAACATAAAATCTGGGGCTCTGTGCTTTCTTTCGTTCTGAACAAGTGTTAGTGTTTTCTGCACAGAAGCAATTCTGGAAGCAATGTGAACACTTCTGCTTCCCAGGCACAGAGAAGGTGCTAGCAGGGAATTCTCTGCCTGCCTTTCCCCAGTGCTCTGCAAGCTCTCCAGGACAACATAAAATCTGGGGCTCTGTGCTTTCTTTCGTTCTGAACAAGTGTTACTGTTTTCTGCACAAAAGCGATTCTGCCAAGCAATGTGAACACTTGTGCTTCCCAGGCACAGAGAAGGTGCTAGCAGGGAATTCTCTGCCTGCCTTTCCCCAGTGCTCTGCAAGCTCTCCAGGACAACATAAAATCTGGGGCTCTGTGCTTTCTTTCGTTCTGAACAAGTGTTACTGTTTTCTGCACAAAAGCGATTCTGCGAAGCAATGTGAACAGGCACAGAGAAGGTGCTAGCAGGGAATTCTCTGCCTGCCTTTCCCCAGTGCTCTGCAAGCTCTCCAGGACAACATAAAATCTGGGGCTCTGTGCTTTCTTTCGTTCTGAACAAGTGTTACTGTTTTCTGCACAAAAGCGATTCTGCGAAGCAATGTGAACACTTGTGCTTCCCAGGCACAGAGCAGGTGCTAGCAGGGAATTCTCTGCCTGCCTTTCCCCAGTGCTCTGCAAGCTCTCCAGGACAACATAAATTCTGGGGCTCTGTGCTTTCTTTTGTTCTGAACAAGTGTTACTGTTTTCTGCACAAAAGCGATTCTGCGAAGCAATGTGAACACTTGTGCTTCCCAGGCACAGAGAAGGTGCTAGCAGGGAATTCTCTGCCTGCCTTTCCCCAGTGCTCTGCAAGCTCTCCAGGACAACATAAAATCTGGGGCTCTGTGCTTTCTTTCGTTCTGAACAAGTGTTACTGTTTTCTGCACAAAAGCAATTCTGGAAGCAATGTGAACACTTCTGCTTCCCAGGCACAGAGAAGGTGCTAGCAGGGAATTCTCTGCCTGCCTTTCCCCAGTGCTCTGCAAGCTCTCCAGGACAACATAAAATCTGGGGCCCTGTGCTTTCTTTCCTTCTGAACAAGTGTTACTGTTTTCTGCACAAAAGCGATTCTGCCAAGCAATGTGAACACTTGTGCTTCCCAGGCACAGAGAAGGTGCTAGCAGGGAATTCTCTGCCTGCCTTTCCCCAGTGCTCTGCAAGCTCTCCAGGACAACATAAAATCTGGGGCTCTGTGCTTTCTTTCGTTCTGAACAAGTGTTACTGTTTTCTGCACAAAAGCGATTCTGCGAAGCAATGTGAACACTTGTGCTTCCCAGGCACAGAGAAGGTGCTAGCAGGGAATTCTCTGCCTGCCTTTCCCCAGTGCTCTGCAAGCTCTCCAGGACAACATAAAATCTGGGGCTCTGTGCTTTCTTTCGTTCTGAACAAGTGTTACTGTTTTCTGCACAAAAGCGATTCTGCGAAGCAATGTGAACACTTCTGCTTCCCAGGCACAGAGAAGGTGCTAGCAGGGAATTCTCTGCCTGCCTTTCCCCAGTGCTCTGCAAGCTCTCCAGGACAACAGCAAATCTGGGGCTCTGTGCTTTCTTTCGTTCTGAACAATTGTTACTGTTTTCTGCACAAAAGCGATTCTGCGAAGCAATGTGAACAGGCACAGAGAAGGTGCTAGCAGGGAATTCTCTGCCTGCCTTTCCCCAGTGCTCTGCAAGCTCTCCAGGACAACATAAAATCTGGGGCTCTGTGCTTTCTTTCGTTCTGAACAAGTGTTACTGTTTTCTGCACAAAAGCGATTCTGCGAAGCAATGTGAACACTTGTGCTTCCCAGGCACAGAGAAGGTGCTAGCAGGGAATTCTCTGCCTGCCTTTCCCCAGTGCTCTGCAAGCTCTCCAGGACAACATAAAATCTGGGGCTCTGTGCTTTCTTTCGTTCTGAACAAGTGTTAGTGTTTTCTGCACAGAAGCAATTCTGGAAGCAATGTGAACACTTGTGCTTCCCAGGCACAGAGAAGGTGCTAGCAGGGAATTCTCTGCCTGCCTTTCCCCAGTGCTCTGCAAGCTCTCCAGGACAACAGCAAATCTGGGGCTCTGTGCTTTCTTTCGTTCTGAACAAGTGTTACTGTTTTCTGCACAAAAGCGATTCTGCGAAGCAATGTGAACAGGCACAGAGAAGGTGCTAGCAGGGAATTCTCTGCCTGCCTTTCCCCAGTGCTCTGCAAGCTCTCCAGGACAACATAAAATCTGGGGCTCTGTGCTTTCTTTCGTTCTGAACAAGTGTTACTGTTTTCTGCACAAAAGCGATTCTGCGAAGCAATGTGAACACTTGTGCTTCCCAGGCACAGAGAAGGTGCTAGCAGGGAATTCTCTGCCTGCCTTTCCCCAGTGCTCTGCAAGCTCTCCAGGACAACATAAAATCTGGGGCTCTGTGCTTTCTTTCGTTCTGAACAAGTGTTACTGTTTTCTGCACAAAAGCGATTCTGCGAAGCAATGTGAACACTTCTGCTTCCCAGGCACAGAGAAGGTGCTAGCAGGGAATTCTCTGCCTGCCTTTCCCCAGTGCTCTGCAAGCTCTCCAGGACAACAGCAAATCTGCGGCTCTGTGCTTTCTTTCGTTCTGAACAAGTGTTACTGTTTTCTACACAAAAGCGATTCTGCGAAGCAATGTGAACAGGCACAGAGAAGGTGCTAGCAGGGAATTCTCTGCCTGCCTTTCCCCAGTGCTCTGCAAGCTCTCCAGGACAACAGCAAATCTGGGGCTCTGTGCTTTCTTTCGTTCTGAACAAGTGTTACTGTTTTCTGCACAAAAGCGATTCTGCGAAGCAATGTGAACACTTGTGCTTCCCAGGCACAGAGAAGGTGCTAGCAGGGAATTCTCTGCCTGCCTTTCCCCAGTGCTCTGCAAGCTCTCCAGGACAACATAAAATCTGGGGCTCTGTGCTTTCTTTCGTTCTGAACAAGTGTTACTGTTTTCTGCACAACAGCGATTCTGCGAAGCAATGTGAACACTTCTGCTTCCCAGGCACAGAGAAGGTGCTAGCAGGGAATTCTCTGCCTGCCTTTCCCCAGTGCTCTGCAAGCTCTCCAGGACAACAGCAAATCTGGGGCTCTGTGCTTTCTTTCGTTCTGAACAAGTGTTACTGTTTATGCACAAAAGCGATTCTGCGAAGCAATGTGAACAGGCACAGAGAAGGTGCTAGCAGGGAATTCTCTGCCTGCCTTTCCCCAGTGCTCTGCAAGCTCTCCAGGACAACAGCAAATCTGGGGCTCTGTGCTTTCTTTCGTTCTGAACAAGTGTTACTGTTTTCTGCACAAAAGCGATTCTGCGAAGCAATGTGAACAGGCACAGAGAAGGTGCTAGCAGGGAATTCTCTGCCTGCCTTTCCCCAGTGCTCTGCAAGCTCTCCAGGACAACATAAAATCTGGGGCTCTGTGCTTTCTTTCGTTCTGAACAAGTGTTACTGTTTTCTGCACAAAAGCGATTCTGCGAAGCAATGTGAACACTTGTGCTTCCCAGGCACAGAGAAGGTGCTAGCAGGGAATTCTCTGCCTGCCTTTCCCCAGTGCTCTGCAAGCTCGCCAGGACAACATAAAATCTGGGGCTCTGTGCTTTCTTTCGTTCTGAACAAGTGTTACTGTTTTCTGCACAAAAGCGATTCTCCGAAGCAATGTGAACAGGCACAGAGAAGGTGCTAGCAGGGAATTCTCTGCCTGCCTTTCCCCGGTGCTCTGCAAGCTCTCCAGGACAACATAAAATCTGGGGCTCTGTGCTTTCTTTCGTTCTGAACAAGTGTTACTGTTTTCTGCACAAAAGCGATTCTGCGAAGCAATGTGAACACTTCTGCTTCCCAGGCACAGAGAAGGTGCTAGCAGGGAATTCTCTGCCTGCCTTTCCCCAGTGCTCTGCAAGCTCTCCAGGACAAAGGCAAATCTGGGGCTCTGTGCTTTCTTTCGTTCTGAACAAGTGTTACTGTTTTCTGCACAAAAGCGATTCTGCGAAGCAATGTGAACACTTGTGCTTCCCAGGCACAGAGCAGGTGCTAGCAGGGAATTCTCTGCCTGCCTTTCCCCAGTGCTCTGCAAGCTCTCCAGGACAACAGCAAATCTGGGGCTCTGTGCTTTCTTTCGTTCTGAACAAGTGTTACTGTTTTCTGCACAAAAGCGATTCTGCGAAGCAATGTGAACACTTGTGCTTCCCAGGCACAGAGAAGGTGCTAGCAGGGAATTCTCTGCCTGCCTTTCCCCAGTGCTCTGCAAGCTCTCCAGGACAACATAAAATCTGGGGCTCTGTGCTTTCTTTCGTTCTGAACAAGTGTTACTGTTTTCTGCACAACAGCGATTCTGCGAAGCAATGTGAACACTTCTGCTTCCCAGGCACAGAGAAGGTGCTAGCAGGGAATTCTCTGCCTGCCTTTCCCCAGTGCTCTGCAAGCTCTCCAGGACAACAGCAAATCTGGGGCTCTGTGCTTTCTTTCGTTCTGAACAAGTGTTACTGTTTATGCACAAAAGCGATTCTGCGAAGCAATGTGAACAGGCACAGAGAAGGTGCTAGCAGGGAATTCTCTGCCTGCCTTTCCCCAGTGCTCTGCAAGCTCTCCAGGACAACAGCAAATCTGGGGCTCTGTGCTTTCTTTCGTTCTGAACAAGTGTTACTGTTTTCTGCACAAAAGCGATTCTGCGAAGCAATGTGAACACTTGTGCTTCCCAGGCACAGAGAAGGTGCTAGCAGGGAATTCTCTGCCTGCCTTTCCCCAGTGCTCTGCAAGCTCGCCAGGACAACATAAAATCTGGGGCTCTGTGCTTTCTTTCGTTCTGAACAAGTGTTACTGTTTTCTGCACAAAAGCGATTCTGCGAAGCAATGTGAACAGGCACAGAGAAGGTGCTAGCAGGGAATTCTCTGCCTGCCTTTCCCCGGTGCTCTGCAAGCTCTCCAGGACAACATAAAATCTGGGGCTCTGTGCTTTCTTTCGTTCTGAACAAGTGTTACTGTTTTCTGCACAAAAGCGATTCTGCGAAGCAATGTGAACACTTGTGCTTCCCAGGCACAGAGAAGGTGCTAGCAGGGAATTCTCTGCCTGCCTTTCCCCAGTGCTCTGCAAGCTCTCCAGGACAACATAAAATCTGGGGCTCTGTGCTTTCTTTCGTTCTGAACAAGTGTTAGTGTTTTCTGCATAGAAGCAATTCTGGAAGCAATGTGAACACTTGTGCTTCCCAGGCACAGAGAAGGTGCTAGCAGGGAATTCTCTGCCTGCCTTTCCCCAGTGCTCTGCAAGCTCTCCAGGACAACAGCAAATCTGGGGCTCTGTGCTTTCTTTCGTTCTGAACAAGTGTTACTGTTTTCTGCACAAAAGCGATTCTGCGAAGCAATGTGAACAGGCACAGAGAAGGTGCTAGCAGGGAATTCTCTGCCTGCCTTTCCCCAGTGCTCTGCAAGCTCTCCAGGACAACAGCAAATCTGGGGCTCTGTGCTTTCTTTCGTTCTGAACAAGTGTTACTGTTTTCTGCACAAAAGCGATTCTGCGAAGCAATGTGAACACTTGTGCTTCCCAGGCACAGAGAAGGTGCTAGCAGGGAATTCTCTGCCTGCCTTTCCCCAGTGCTCTGCAAGCTCTCCAGGACAACATAAAATCTGGGGCTCTGTGCTTTCTTTCGTTCTGAACAAGTGTTACTGTTTTCTGCACAAAAGCGATTCTGCGAAGCAATGTGAACACTTCTGCTTCCCAGGCACAGAGAAGGTGCTAGCAGGGAATTCTCTGCCTGCCTTTCCCCAGTGCTCTGCAAGCTCTCCAGGACAACAGCAAATCTGCGGCTCTGTGCTTTCTTTCGTTCTGAACAAGTGTTACTGTTTTCTGCACAAAAGCGATTCTGCGAAGCAATGTGAACAGGCACAGAGAAGGTGCTAGCAGGGAATTCTCTGCCTGCCTTTCCCCAGTGCTCTGCAAGCTCTCCAGGACAACAGCAAATCTGGGGCTCTGTGCTTTCTTTCGTTCTGAACAAGTGTTACTGTTTTCTGCACAAAAGCGATTCTGCGAAGCAATGTGAACACTTGTGCTTCCCAGGCACAGAGAAGGTGCTAGCAGGGAATTCTCTGCCTGCCTTTCCCCAGTGCTCTGCAAGCTCTCCAGGACAACATAAAATCTGGGGCTCTGTGCTTTCTTTCGTTCTGAACAAGTGTTACTGTTTTCTGCACAACAGCGATTCTGCGAAGCAATGTGAACACTTCTGCTTCCCAGGCACAGAGAAGGTGCTAGCAGGGAATTCTCTGCCTGCCTTTCCCCAGTGCTCTGCAAGCTCTCCAGGACAACAGCAAATCTGGGGCTCTGTGCTTTCTTTCGTTCTGAACAAGTGTTACTGTTTATGCACAAAAGCGATTCTGCGAAGCAATGTGAACAGGCACAGAGAAGGTGCTAGCAGGGAATTCTCTGCCTGCCTTTCCCCAGTGCTCTGCAAGCTCTCCAGGACAACAGCAAATCTGGGGCTCTGTGCTTTCTTTCGTTCTGAACAAGTGTTACTGTTTTCTGCACAAAAGCGATTCTGCGAAGCAATGTGAACAGGCACAGAGAAGGTGCTAGCAGGGAATTCTCTGCCTGCCTTTCCCCAGTGCTCTGCAAGCTCTCCAGGACAACATAAAATCTGGGGCTCTGTGCTTTCTTTCGTTCTGAACAAGTGTTACTGTTTTCTGCACAAAAGCGATTCTGCCAAGCAATGTGAACACTTGTGCTTCCCAGGCACAGAGAAGGTGCTAGCAGGGAATTCTCTGCCTGCCTTTCCCCAGTGCTCTGCAAGCTCGCCAGGACAACATAAAATCTGGGGCTCTGTGCTTTCTTTCGTTCTGAACAAGTGTTACTGTTTTCTGCACAAAAGCGATTCTGCGAAGCAATGTGAACAGGCACAGAGAAGGTGCTAGCAGGGAATTCTCTGCCTGCCTTTCCCCGGTGCTCTGCAAGCTCTCCAGGACAACATAAAATCTGGGGCTCTGTGCTTTCTTTCGTTCTGAACAAGTGTTACTGTTTTCTGCACAAAAGCGATTCTGCGAAGCAATGTGAACACTTCTGCTTCCCAGGCACAGAGAAGGTGCTAGCAGGGAATTCTCTGCCTGCCTTTCCCCAGTGCTCTGCAAGCTCTCCAGGACAACAGCAAATCTGGGGCTCTGTGCTTTCTTTCGTTCTGAACAAGTGTTACTGTTTTCTGCACAAAAGCGATTCTGCGAAGCAATGTGAACACTTGTGCTTCCCAGGCACAGAGCAGGTGCTAGCAGGGAATTCTCTGCCTGCCTTTCCCCAGTGCTCTGCAAGCTCTCCAGGACAACAGCAAATCTGGGGCTCTGTGCTTTCTTTCGTTCTGAACAAGTGTTACTGTTTTCTGCACAAAAGCGATTCTGCGAAGCAATGTGAACACTTGTGCTTCCCAGGCACAGAGAAGGTGCTAGCAGGGAATTCTCTGCCTGCCTTTCCCCAGTGCTCTGCAAGCTCTCCAGGACAACATAAAATCTGGGGCTCTGTGCTTTCTTTCGTTCTGAACAAGTGTTACTGTTTTCTGCACAACAGCGATTCTGCGAAGCAATGTGAACACTTCTGCTTCCCAGGCACAGAGAAGGTGCTAGCAGGGAATTCTCTGCCTGCCTTTCCCCAGTGCTCTGCAAGCTCTCCAGGACAACAGCAAATCTGGGGCTCTGTGCTTTCTTTCGTTCTGAACAAGTGTTACTGTTTATGCACAAAAGCGATTCTGCGAAGCAATGTGAACAGGCACAGAGAAGGTGCTAGCAGGGAATTCTCTGCCTGCCTTTCCCCAGTGCTCTGCAAGCTCTCCAGGACAACAGCAAATCTGGGGCTCTGTGCTTTCTTTCGTTCTGAACAAGTGTTACTGTTTTCTGCACAAAAGCGATTCTGCGAAGCAATGTGAACACTTGTGCTTCCCAGGCACAGAGAAGGTGCTAGCAGGGAATTCTCTGCCTGCCTTTCCCCAGTGCTCTGCAAGCTCGCCAGGACAACATAAAATCTGGGGCTCTGTGCTTTCTTTCGTTCTGAACAAGTGTTACAGTTTTCTGCACAAAAGCGATTCTGCGAAGCAATGTGAACAGGCACAGAGAAGGTGCTAGCAGGGAATTCTCTGCCTGCCTTTCCCCGGTGCTCTGCAAGCTCTCCAGGACAACATAAAATCTGGGGCTCTGTGCTTTCTTTCGTTCTGAACAAGTGTTACTGTTTTCTGCACAAAAGCGATTCTGCGAAGCAATGTGAACACTTCTGCTTCCCAGGCACAGAGAAGGTGCTAGCAGGGAATTCTCTGCCTGCCTTTCCCCAGTGCTCTGCAAGCTCTCCAGGACAACAGCAAATCTGGGGCTCTGTGCTTTCTTTCGTTCTGAACAAGTGTTACTGTTTTCTGCACAAAAGCGATTCTGCGAAGCAATGTGAACACTTGTGCTTCCCAGGCACAGAGAAGGTGCTAGCAGGGAATTCTCTGCCTGCCTTTCCCCAGTGCTCTGCAAGCTCGCCAGGACAACATAAAATCTGGGGCTCTGTGCTTTCTTTCGTTCTGAACAAGTGTTACAGTTTTCTGCACAAAAGCGATTCTGCGAAGCAATGTGAACAGGCACAGAGAAGGTGCTAGCAGGGAATTCTCTGCCTGCCTTTCCCCGGTGCTCTGCAAGCTCTCCAGGACAACATAAAATCTGGGGCTCTGTGCTTTCTTTCGTTCTGAACAAGTGTTACTGTTTTCTGCACAAAAGCGATTCTGCGAAGCAATGTGAACACTTCTGCTTCCCAGGCACAGAGAAGGTGCTAGCAGGGAATTCTCTGCCTGCCTTTCCCCAGTGCTCTGCAAGCTCTCCAGGACAACATAAAATCTGGGGCTCTGTGCTTTCTTTCGTTCTGAACAAGTGTTACTGTTTTCTGCACAAAAGCGATTCTGCGAAGCAATGTGAACACTTGTGCTTCCCAGGCACAGAGAAGGTGCTAGCAGGGAATTCTCTGCCTGCCTTTCCCCAGTGCTCTGCAAGCTCTCCAGGACAACATAAAATCTGGGGCTCTGTGCTTTCTTTCGTTCTGAACAAGTGTTAGTGTTTTCTGCACAGAAGCAATTCTGGAAGCAATGTGAACACTTGTGCTTCCCAGGCACAGAGAAGGTGCTAGCAGGGAATTCTCTGCCTGCCTTTCCCCAGTGCTCTGCAAGCTCTCCAGGACAACAGCAAATCTGGGGCTCTGTGCTTTCTTTCGTTCTGAACAAGTGTTACTGTTTTCTGCACAAAAGCGATTCTGCGAAGCAATGTGAACAGGCACAGAGAAGGTGCTAGCAGGGAATTCTCTGCCTGCCTTTCCCCAGTGCTCTGCAAGCTCTCCAGGACAACATAAAATCTGGGGCTCTGTGCTTTCTTTCGTTCTGAACAAGTGTTACTGTTTTCTGCACAAAAGCGATTCTGCGAAGCAATGTGAACACTTCTGCTTCCCAGGCACAGAGAAGGTGCTAGCAGGGAATTCTCTGCCTGCCTTTCCCCAGTGCTCTGCAAGCTCTCCAGGACAACAGCAAATCTGCGGCTCTGTGCTTTCTTTCGTTCTGAACAAGTGTTACTGTTTTCTACACAAAAGCGATTCTGCGAAGCAATGTGAACAGGCACAGAGAAGGTGCTAGCAGGGAATTCTCTGCCTGCCTTTCCCCAGTGCTCTGCAAGCTCTCCAGGACAACAGCAAATCTGGGGCTCTGTGCTTTCTTTCGTTCTGAACAAGTGTTACTGTTTTCTGCACAAAAGCGATTCTGCGAAGCAATGTGAACACTTGTGCTTCCCAGGCACAGAGAAGGTGCTAGCAGGGAATTCTCTGCCTGCCTTTCCCCAGTGCTCTGCAAGCTCTCCAGGACAACATAAAATCTGGGGCTCTGTGCTTTCTTTCGTTCTGAACAAGTGTTACTGTTTTCTGCACAACAGCGATTCTGCGAAGCAATGTGAACACTTCTGCTTCCCAGGCACAGAGAAGGTGCTAGCAGGGAATTCTCTGCCTGCCTTTCCCCAGTGCTCTGCAAGCTCTCCAGGACAACAGCAAATCTGGGGCTCTGTGCTTTCTTTCGTTCTGAACAAGTGTTACTGTTTATGCACAAAAGCGATTCTGCGAAGCAATGTGAACAGGCACAGAGAAGGTGCTAGCAGGGAATTCTCTGCCTGCCTTTCCCCAGTGCTCTGCAAGCTCTCCAGGACAACAGCAAATCTGGGGCTCTGTGCTTTCTTTCGTTCTGAACAAGTGTTACTGTTTTCTGCACAAAAGCGATTCTGCGAAGCAATGTGAACAGGCACAGAGAAGGTGCTAGCAGGGAATTCTCTGCCTGCCTTTCCCCAGTGCTCTGCAAGCTCTCCAGGACAACATAAAATCTGGGGCTCTGTGCTTTCTTTCGTTCTGAACAAGTGTTACTGTTTTCTGCACAAAAGCGATTCTGCCAAGCAATGTGAACACTTGTGCTTCCCAGGCACAGAGAAGGTGCTAGCAGGGAATTCTCTGCCTGCCTTTCCCCAGTGCTCTGCAAGCTCGCCAGGACAACATAAAATCTGGGGCTCTGTGCTTTCTTTCGTTCTGAACAAGTGTTACTGTTTTCTGCACAAAAGCGATTCTCCGAAGCAATGTGAACAGGCACAGAGAAGGTGCTAGCAGGGAATTCTCTGCCTGCCTTTCCCCGGTGCTCTGCAAGCTCTCCAGGACAACATAAAATCTGGGGCTCTGTGCTTTCTTTCGTTCTGAACAAGTGTTACTGTTTTCTGCACAAAAGCGATTCTGCGAAGCAATGTGAACACTTCTGCTTCCCAGGCACAGAGAAGGTGCTAGCAGGGAATTCTCTGCCTGCCTTTCCCCAGTGCTCTGCAAGCTCTCCAGGACAAAGGCAAATCTGGGGCTCTGTGCTTTCTTTCGTTCTGAACAAGTGTTACTGTTTTCTGCACAAAAGCGATTCTGCGAAGCAATGTGAACACTTGTGCTTCCCAGGCACAGAGCAGGTGCTAGCAGGGAATTCTCTGCCTGCCTTTCCCCAGTGCTCTGCAAGCTCTCCAGGACAACAGCAAATCTGGGGCTCTGTGCTTTCTTTCGTTCTGAACAAGTGTTACTGTTTTCTGCACAAAAGCGATTCTGCGAAGCAATGTGAACACTTGTGCTTCCCAGGCACAGAGAAGGTGCTAGCAGGGAATTCTCTGCCTGCCTTTCCCCAGTGCTCTGCAAGCTCTCCAGGACAACATAAAATCTGGGGCTCTGTGCTTTCTTTCGTTCTGAACAAGTGTTACTGTTTTCTGCACAACAGCGATTCTGCGAAGCAATGTGAACACTTCTGCTTCCCAGGCACAGAGAAGGTGCTAGCAGGGAATTCTCTGCCTGCCTTTCCCCAGTGCTCTGCAAGCTCTCCAGGACAACAGCAAATCTGGGGCTCTGTGCTTTCTTTCGTTCTGAACAAGTGTTACTGTTTATGCACAAAAGCGATTCTGCGAAGCAATGTGAACAGGCACAGAGAAGGTGCTAGCAGGGAATTCTCTGCCTGCCTTTCCCCAGTGCTCTGCAAGCTCTCCAGGACAACAGCAAATCTGGGGCTCTGTGCTTTCTTTCGTTCTGAACAAGTGTTACTGTTTTCTGCACAAAAGCGATTCTGCGAAGCAATGTGAACACTTGTGCTTCCCAGGCACAGAGAAGGTGCTAGCAGGGAATTCTCTGCCTGCCTTTCCCCAGTGCTCTGCAAGCTCGCCAGGACAACATAAAATCTGGGGCTCTGTGCTTTCTTTCGTTCTGAACAAGTGTTACTGTTTTCTGCACAAAAGCGATTCTGCGAAGCAATGTGAACAGGCACAGAGAAGGTGCTAGCAGGGAATTCTCTGCCTGCCTTTCCCCGGTGCTCTGCAAGCTCTCCAGGACAACATAAAATCTGGGGCTCTGTGCTTTCTTTCGTTCTGAACAAGTGTTACTGTTTTCTGCACAAAAGCGATTCTGCGAAGCAATGTGAACACTTGTGCTTCCCAGGCACAGAGAAGGTGCTAGCAGGGAATTCTCTGCCTGCCTTTCCCCAGTGCTCTGCAAGCTCTCCAGGACAACATAAAATCTGGGGCTCTGTGCTTTCTTTCGTTCTGAACAAGTGTTAGTGTTTTCTGCACAGAAGCAATTCTGGAAGCAATGTGAACACTTGTGCTTCCCAGGCACAGAGAAGGTGCTAGCAGGGAATTCTCTGCCTGCCTTTCCCCAGTGCTCTGCAAGCTCTCCAGGACAACAGCAAATCTGGGGCTCTGTGCTTTCTTTCGTTCTGAACAAGTGTTACTGTTTTCTGCACAAAAGCGATTCTGCGAAGCAATGTGAACAGGCACAGAGAAGGTGCTAGCAGGGAATTCTCTGCCTGCCTTTCCCCAGTGCTCTGCAAGCTCTCCAGGACAACATAAAATCTGGGGCTCTGTGCTTTCTTTCGTTCTGAACAAGTGTTACTGTTTTCTGCACAAAAGCGATTCTGCGAAGCAATGTGAACACTTGTGCTTCCCAGGCACAGAGAAGGTGCTAGCAGGGAATTCTCTGCCTGCCTTTCCCCAGTGCTCTGCAAGCTCTCCAGGACAACATAAAATCTGGGGCTCTGTGCTTTCTTTCGTTCTGAACAAGTGTTACTGTTTTCTGCACAAAAGCGATTCTGCGAAGCAATGTGAACACTTCTGCTTCCCAGGCACAGAGAAGGTGCTAGCAGGGAATTCTCTGCCTGCCTTTCCCCAGTGCTCTGCAAGCTCTCCAGGACAACAGCAAATCTGGGGCTCTGTGCTTTCTTTCGTTCTGAACAAGTGTTACTGTTTTCTGCACAAAAGCGATTCTGCGAAGCAATGTGAACAGGCACAGAGAAGGTGCTAGCAGGGAATTCTCTGCCTGCCTTTCCCCAGTGCTCTGCAAGCTCTCCAGGACAACAGCAAATCTGGGGCTCTGTGCTTTCTTTCGTTCTGAACAAGTGTTACTGTTTTCTGCACAAAAGCGATTCTGCGAAGCAATGTGAACACTTGTGCTTCCCAGGCACAGAGAAGGTGCTAGCAGGGAATTCTCTGCCTGCCTTTCCCCAGTGCTCTGCAAGCTCTCCAGGACAACATAAAATCTGGGGCTCTGTGCTTTCTTTCGTTCTGAACAAGTGTTACTGTTTTCTGCACAACAGCGATTCTGCGAAGCAATGTGAACACTTCTGCTTCCCAGGCACAGAGAAGGTGCTAGCAGGGAATTCTCTGCCTGCCTTTCCCCAGTGCTCTGCAAGCTCTCCAGGACAACAGCAAATCTGGGGCTCTGTGCTTTCTTTCGTTCTGAACAAGTGTTACTGTTTATGCACAAAAGCGATTCTGCGAAGCAATGTGAACAGGCACAGAGAAGGTGCTAGCAGGGAATTCTCTGCCTGCCTTTCCCCAGTGCTCTGCAAGCTCTCCAGGACAACAGCAAATCTGGGGCTCTGTGCTTTCTTTCGTTCTGAACAAGTGTTACTGTTTTCTGCACAAAAGCGATTCTGCGAAGCAATGTGAACAGGCACAGAGAAGGTGCTAGCAGGGAATTCTCTGCCTGCCTTTCCCCAGTGCTCTGCAAGCTCTCCAGGACAACATAAAATCTGGGGCTCTGTGCTTTCTTTCGTTCTGAACAAGTGTTACTGTTTTCTGCACAAAAGCGATTCTGCCAAGCAATGTGAACACTTGTGCTTCCCAGGCACAGAGAAGGTGCTAGCAGGGAATTCTCTGCCTGCCTTTCCCCAGTGCTCTGCAAGCTCGCCAGGACAACATAAAATCTGGGGCTCTGTGCTTTCTTTCGTTCTGAACAAGTGTTACTGTTTTCTGCACAAAAGCGATTCTGCGAAGCAATGTGAACAGGCACAGAGAAGGTGCTAGCAGGGAATTCTCTGCCTGCCTTTCCCCGGTGCTCTGCAAGCTCTCCAGGACAACATAAAATCTGGGGCTCTGTGCTTTCTTTCGTTCTGAACAAGTGTTACTGTTTTCTGCACAAAAGCGATTCTGCGAAGCAATGTGAACACTTCTGCTTCCCAGGCACAGAGAAGGTGCTAGCAGGGAATTCTCTGCCTGCCTTTCCCCAGTGCTCTGCAAGCTCTCCAGGACAACAGCAAATCTGGGGCTCTGTGCTTTCTTTCGTTCTGAACAAGTGTTACTGTTTTCTGCACAAAAGCGATTCTGCGAAGCAATGTGAACACTTGTGCTTCCCAGGCACAGAGCAGGTGCTAGCAGGGAATTCTCTGCCTGCCTTTCCCCAGTGCTCTGCAAGCTCTCCAGGACAACAGCAAATCTGGGGCTCTGTGCTTTCTTTCGTTCTGAACAAGTGTTACTGTTTTCTGCACAAAAGCGATTCTGCGAAGCAATGTGAACACTTGTGCTTCCCAGGCACAGAGAAGGTGCTAGCAGGGAATTCTCTGCCTGCCTTTCCCCAGTGCTCTGCAAGCTCTCCAGGACAACATAAAATCTGGGGCTCTGTGCTTTCTTTCGTTCTGAACAAGTGTTACTGTTTTCTGCACAACAGCGATTCTGCGAAGCAATGTGAACACTTGTGCTTCCCAGGCACAGAGAAGGTGCTAGCAGGGAATTCTCTGCCTGCCTTTCCCCAGTGCTCTGCAAGCTCTCCAGGACAACAGCAAATCTGGGGCTCTGTGCTTTCTTTCGTTCTGAACAAGTGTTACTGTTTTCTGCACAAAAGCGATTCTGCGAAGCAATGTGAACACTTGTGCTTCCCAGGCACAGAGAAGGTGCTAGCAGGGAATTCTCTGCCTGCCTTTCCCCAGTGCTCTGCAAGCTCGCCAGGACAACATAAAATCTGGGGCTCTGTGCTTTCTTTCGTTCTGAACAAGTGTTACAGTTTTCTGCACAAAAGCGATTCTGCGAAGCAATGTGAACAGGCACAGAGAAGGTGCTAGCAGGGAATTCTCTGCCTGCCTTTCCCCGGTGCTCTGCAAGCTCTCCAGGACAACATAAAATCTGGGGCTCTGTGCTTTCTTTCGTTCTGAACAAGTGTTACTGTTTTCTGCACAAAAGCGATTCTGCGAAGCAATGTGAACACTTCTGCTTCCCAGGCACAGAGAAGGTGCTAGCAGGGAATTCTCTGCCTGCCTTTCCCCAGTGCTCTGCAAGCTCTCCAGGACAAAGGCAAATCTGGGGCTCTGTGCTTTCTTTCGTTCTGAACAAGTGTTACTGTTTTCTGCACAAAAGCGATTCTGCGAAGCAATGTGAACACTTGTGCTTCCCAGGCACAGAGAAGGTGCTAGCAGGGAATTCTCTGCCTGCCTTTCCCCAGTGCTCTGCAAGCTCTCCAGGACAACAGCAAATCTGGGGCTCTGTGCTTTCTTTCGTTCTGAACAAGTGTTACTGTTTTCTGCACAAAAGCGATTCTGCGAAGCAATGTGAACACTTGTGCTTCCCAGGCACAGAGAAGGTGCTAGCAGGGAATTCTCTGCCTGCCTTTCCCCAGTGCTCTGCAAGCTCTCCAGGACAACATAAAATCTGGGGCTCTGTGCTTTCTTTCGTTCTGAACAAGTGTTAGTGTTTTCTGCACAGAAGCAATTCTGGAAGCAATGTGAACACTTGTGCTTCCCAGGCACAGAGAAGGTGCTAGCAGGGAATTCTCTGCCTGCCTTTCCCCAGTGCTCTGCAAGCTCTCCAGGACAACAGCAAATCTGGGGCTCTGTGCTTTCTTTCGTTCTGAACAAGTGTTACTGTTTTCTGCACAAAAGCGATTCTGCGAAGCAATGTGAACACTTGTGCTTCCCAGGCACAGAGAAGGTGCTAGCAGGGAATTCTCTGCCTGCCTTTCCCCAGTGCTCTGCAAGCTCTCCAGGACAACATAAAATCTGGGGCTCTGTGCTTTCTTTCGTTCTGAACAAGTGTTACTGTTTTCTGCACAAAAGCGATTCTGCGAAGCAATGTGAACACTTCTGCTTCCCAGGCACAGAGAAGGTGCTAGCAGGGAATTCTCTGCCTGCCTTTCCCCAGTGCTCTGCAAGCTCTCCAGGACAACAGCAAATCTGCGGCTCTGTGCTTTCTTTCGTTCTGAACAAGTGTTACTGTTTTCTGCACAAAAGCGATTCTGCGAAGCAATGTGAACAGGCACAGAGAAGGTGCTAGCAGGGAATTCTCTGCCTGCCTTTCCCCAGTGCTCTGCAAGCTCTCCAGGACAACAGCAAATCTGGGGCTCTGTGCTTTCTTTCGTTCTGAACAAGTGTTACTGTTTTCTGCACAAAAGCGATTCTGCGAAGCAATGTGAACACTTGTGCTTCCCAGGCACAGAGAAGGTGCTAGCAGGGAATTCTCTGCCTGCCTTTCCCCAGTGCTCTGCAAGCTCTCCAGGACAACATAAAATCTGGGGCTCTGTGCTTTCTTTCGTTCTGAACAAGTGTTACTGTTTTCTGCACAACAGCGATTCTGCGAAGCAATGTGAACACTTCTGCTTCCCAGGCACAGAGAAGGTGCTAGCAGGGAATTCTCTGCCTGCCTTTCCCCAGTGCTCTGCAAGCTCTCCAGGACAACAGCAAATCTGGGGCTCTGTGCTTTCTTTCGTTCTGAACAAGTGTTACTGTTTATGCACAAAAGCGATTCTGCGAAGCAATGTGAACAGGCACAGAGAAGGTGCTAGCAGGGAATTCTCTGCCTGCCTTTCCCCAGTGCTCTGCAAGCTCTCCAGGACAACAGCAAATCTGGGGCTCTGTGCTTTCTTTCGTTCTGAACAAGTGTTACTGTTTTCTGCACAAAAGCGATTCTGCGAAGCAATGTGAACAGGCACAGAGAAGGTGCTAGCAGGGAATTCTCTGCCTGCCTTTCCCCGGTGCTCTGCAAGCTCTCCAGGACAACATAAAATCTGGGGCTCTGTGCTTTCTTTCGTTCTGAACAAGTGTTACTGTTTTCTGCACAAAAGCGATTCTGCGAAGCAATGTGAACACTTCTGCTTCCCAGGCACAGAGAAGGTGCTAGCAGGGAATTCTCTGCCTGCCTTTCCCCAGTGCTCTGCAAGCTCTCCAGGACAACAGCAAATCTGGGGCTCTGTGCTTTCTTTCGTTCTGAACAAGTGTTACTGTTTTCTGCACAAAAGCGATTCTGCGAAGCAATGTGAACACTTGTGCTTCCCAGGCACAGAGCAGGTGCTAGCAGGGAATTCTCTGCCTGCCTTTCCCCAGTGCTCTGCAAGCTCTCCAGGACAACAGCAAATCTGGGGCTCTGTGCTTTCTTTCGTTCTGAACAAGTGTTACTGTTTTCTGCACAAAAGCGATTCTGCGAAGCAATGTGAACACTTGTGCTTCCCAGGCACAGAGAAGGTGCTAGCAGGGAATTCTCTGCCTGCCTTTCCCCAGTGCTCTGCAAGCTCTCCAGGACAACATAAAATCTGGGGCTCTGTGCTTTCTTTCGTTCTGAACAAGTGTTACTGTTTTCTGCACAACAGCGATTCTGCGAAGCAATGTGAACACTTCTGCTTCCCAGGCACAGAGAAGGTGCTAGCAGGGAATTCTCTGCCTGCCTTTCCCCAGTGCTCTGCAAGCTCTCCAGGACAACAGCAAATCTGGGGCTCTGTGCTTTCTTTCGTTCTGAACAAGTGTTACTGTTTATGCACAAAAGCGATTCTGCGAAGCAATGTGAACAGGCACAGAGAAGGTGCTAGCAGGGAATTCTCTGCCTGCCTTTCCCCAGTGCTCTGCAAGCTCTCCAGGACAACAGCAAATCTGGGGCTCTGTGCTTTCTTTCGTTCTGAACAAGTGTTACTGTTTTCTGCACAAAAGCGATTCTGCGAAGCAATGTGAACACTTGTGCTTCCCAGGCACAGAGAAGGTGCTAGCAGGGAATTCTCTGCCTGCCTTTCCCCAGTGCTCTGCAAGCTCTCCAGGACAACATAAAATCTGGGGCTCTGTGCTTTCTTTCGTTCTGAACAAGTGTTACAGTTTTCTGCACAAAAGCGATTCTGCGAAGCAATGTGAACAGGCACAGAGAAGGTGCTAGCAGGGAATTCTCTGCCTGCCTTTCCCCGGTGCTCTGCAAGCTCTCCAGGACAACATAAAATCTGGGGCTCTGTGCTTTCTTTCGTTCTGAACAAGTGTTACTGTTTTCTGCACAAAAGCGATTCTGCGAAGCAATGTGAACACTTCTGCTTCCCAGGCACAGAGAAGGTGCTAGCAGGGAATTCTCTGCCTGCCTTTCCCCAGTGCTCTGCAAGCTCTCCAGGACAAAGGCAAATCTGGGGCTCTGTGCTTTCTTTCGTTCTGAACAAGTGTTACTGTTTTCTGCACAAAAGCGATTCTGCGAAGCAATGTGAACACTTGTGCTTCCCAGGCACAGAGAAGGTGCTAGCAGGGAATTCTCTGCCTGCCTTTCCCCAGTGCTCTGCAAGCTCTCCAGGACAACATAAAATCTGGGGCTCTGTGCTTTCTTTCGTTCTGAACAAGTGTTACTGTTTTCTGCACAAAAGCGATTCTGCCAAGCAATGTGAACACTTCTGCTTCCCAGGCACAGAGAAGGTGCTAGCAGGGAATTCTCTGCCTGCCTTTCCCCAGTGCTCTGCAAGCTCTCCAGGACAACATAAAATCTGGGGCTCTGTGCTTTCTTTCATTCTGAACAAGTGTTACTGTTTTCTGCACAAAAGCGATTCTGCGAAGCAATGTGAACACTTGTGCTTCCCAGGCACAGAGAAGGTGCTAGCAGGGAATTCTCTGCCTGCCTTTCCCCAGTGCTCTGCAAGCTCTCCAGGACAACATAAAATCTGGGGCTCTGTGCTTTCTTTCGTTCTGAACAAGTGTTACTGTTTTCTGCACAAAAGCGATTCTGCGAAGCAATGTGAACAGGCACAGAGAAGGTGCTAGCAGGGAATTCTCTGCCTGCCTTTCCCCAGTGCTCTGCAAGCTCTCCAGGACAACAGCAAATCTGGGGCTCTGTGCTTTCTTTCGTTCTGAACAAGTGTTACTGTTTTCTGCACAAAAGCGATTCTGCGAAGCAATGTGAACAGGCACAGAGAAGGTGCTAGCAGGGAATTCTCTGCCTGCCTTTCCCCAGTGCTCTGCAAGCTCTCCAGGACAACAGCAAATCTGGGGCTCTGTGCTTTCTTTCGTTCTGAACAAGTGTTACTGTTTTCTGCACAAAAGCGATTCTGCGAAGCAATGTGAACACTTCTGCTTCCCAGGCACAGAGAAGGTGCTAGCAGGGAATTCTCTGCCTGCCTTTCCCCAGTGCTCTGCAAGCTCTCCAGGACAACATAAAATCTGGGGCTCTGTGCTTTCTTTCGTTCTGAACAAGTGTTACTGTTTTCTGCACAAAAGCGATTCTGCGAAGCAATGTGAACACTTGTGCTTCCCAGGCACAGAGAAGGTGCTAGCAGGGAATTCTCTGCCTGCCTTTCCCCGGTGCTCTGCAAGCTCTCCAGGACAACATAAAATCTGGGGCTCTGTGCTTTCTTTCGTTCTGAACAAGTGTTACTGTTTTCTGCACAAAAGCGATTCTGCGAAGCAATGTGAACACTTCTGCTTCCCAGGCACAGAGAAGGTGCTAGCAGGGAATTCTCTGCCTGCCTTTCCCCAGTGCTCTGCAAGCTCTCCAGGACAACATAAAATCTGGGGCTCTGTGCTTTCTTTCGTTCTGAACAAGTGTTACTGTTTTCTGCACAAAAGCGATTCTGCGAAGCAATGTGAACACTTGTGCTTCCCAGGCACAGAGAAGGTGCTAGCAGGGAATTCTCTGCCTGCCTTTCCCCAGTGCTCTGCAAGCTCTCCAGGACAACATAAAATCTGGGGCTCTGTGCTTTCTTTCGTTCTGAACAAGTGTTACTGTTTTCTGCACAAAAGCGATTCTGCGAAGCAATGTGAACACTTCTGCTTCCCAGGCACAGAGAAGGTGCTAGCAGGGAATTCTCTGCCTGCCTTTCCCCAGTGCTCTGCAAGCTCTCCAGGACAACATAAAATCTGGGGCTCTGTGCTTTCTTTCGTTCTGAACAAGTGTTACTGTTTTCTGCACAAAAGCGATTCTGCGAAGCAATGTGAACACTTGTGCTTCCCAGGCACAGAGAAGGTGCTAGCAGGGAATTCTCTGCCTGCCTTTCCCCAGTGCTCTGCAAGCTCTCCAGGACAACAGCAAATCTGGGGCTCTGTGCTTTCTTTCCTTCTGAACAAGTGTTACTGTTTTCTGCACAAAAGCGATTCTGCGAAGCAATGTGAACACTTCTGCTTCCCAGGCACAGAGAAGGTGCTAGCAGGGAATTCTCTGCCTGCCTTTCCCCAGTGCTCTGCAAGCTCTCCAGGACAACATAAAATCTGGGGCTCTGTGCTTTCTTTCGTTCTGAACAAGTGTTACTGTTTTCTGCACAAAAGCGATTCTGCCAAGCAATGTGAACACTTGTGCTTCCCAGGCACAGAGAAGGTGCTAGCAGGGAATTCTCTGCCTGCCTTTCCCCAGTGCTCTGCAAGCTCTCCAGGACAACAGCAAATCTGGGGCTCTGTGCTTTCTTTCGTTCTGAACAAGTGTTACTGTTTATGCACAAAAGCGATTCTGCGAAGCAATGTGAACAGGCACAGAGAAGGTGCTAGCAGGGAATTCTCTGCCTGCCTTTCCCCAGTGCTCTGCAAGCTCTCCAGGACAACAGCAAATCTGGGGCTCTGTGCTTTCTTTCGTTCTGAACAAGTGTTACTGTTTTCTGCACAAAAGCGATTCTGCGAAGCAATGTGAACAGGCACAGAGAAGGTGCTAGCAGGGAATTCTCTGCCTGCCTTTCCCCAGTGCTCTGCAAGCTCTCCAGGACAACATAAAATCTGGGGCTCTGTGCTTTCTTTCGTTCTGAACAAGTGTTACTGTTTTCTGCACAAAAGCGATTCTGCGAAGCAATGTGAACACTTGTGCTTCCCAGGCACAGAGAAGGTGCTAGCAGGGAATTCTCTGCCTGCCTTTCCCCAGTGCTCTGCAAGCTCTCCAGGACAACATAAAATCTGGGGCTCTGTGCTTTCTTTCGTTCTGAACAAGTGTTACTGTTTTCTGCACAAAAGCGATTCTGCGAAGCAATGTGAACAGGCACAGAGAAGGTGCTAGCAGGGAATTCTCTGCCTGCCTTTCCCCAGTGCTCTGCAAGCTCTCCAGGACAACATAAAATCTGGGGCTCTGTGCTTTCTTTCGTTCTGAACAAGTGTTACTGTTTTCTGCACAAAAGCGATTCTGCGAAGCAATGTGAACACTTCTGCTTCCCAGGCACAGAGAAGGTGCTAGCAGGGAATTCTCTGCCTGCCTTTCCCCAGTGCTCTGCAAGCTCTCCAGGACAAAGGCAAATCTGGGGCTCTGTGCTTTCTTTCGTTCTGAACAAGTGTTACTGTTTTCTGCACAAAAGCGATTCTGCGAAGCAATGTGAACACTTGTGCTTCCCAGGCACAGAGAAGGTGCTAGCAGGGAATTCTCTGCCTGCCTTTCCCCAGTGCTCTGCAAGCTCTCCAGGACAACATAAAATCTGGGGCTCTGTGCTTTCTTTCATTCTGAACAAGTGTTACTGTTTTCTGCACAAAAGCAATTCTGCGAAGCAATGTGAACACTTGTGCTTCCCAGGCACAGAGAAGGTGCTAGCAGGGAATTCTCTGCCTGCCTTTCCCCAGTGCTCTGCAAGCTCTCCAGGACAACAGCAAATCTGGGGCTCTGTGCTTTCTTTCGTTCTGAACAAGTGTTACTGTTTTCTGCACAAAAGCGATTCTGCCAAGCAATGTGAACACTTGTGCTTCCCAGGCACAGAGAAGGTGCTAGCAGGGAATTCTCTGCCTGCCTTTCCCCAGTGCTCTGCAAGCTCTCCAGGACAACATAAAATCTGGGGCTCTGTGCTTTCTTTCGTTCTGAACAAGTGTTACTGTTTTCTGCACAAAAGCGATTCTGCGAAGCAATGTGAACAGGCACAGAGAAGGTGCTAGCAGGGAATTCTCTGCCTGCCTTTCCCCAGTGCTCTGCAAGCTCTCCAGGACAACATAAAATCTGGGGCTCTGTGCTTTCTTTCGTTCTGAACAAGTGTTACTGTTTTCTGCACAAAAGCGATTCTGCGAAGCAATGTGAACACTTGTGCTTCCCAGGCACAGAGAAGGTGCTAGCAGGGAATTCTCTGCCTGCCTTTCCCCAGTGCTCTGCAAGCTCTCCAGGACAACATAAAATCTGGGGCTCTGTGCTTTCTTTCGTTCTGAACAAGTGTTACTGTTTTCTGCACAAAAGCGATTCTGCCAAGCAATGTGAACAGGCACAGAGAAGGTGCTAGCAGGGAATTCTCTGCCTGCCTTTCCCCAGTGCTCTGCAAGCTCTCCAGGACAACAGCAAATCTGGGGCTCTGTGCTTTCTTTCGTTCTGAACAAGTGTTACTGTTTTCTGCACAAAAGCGATTCTGCGAAGCAATGTGAACAGGCACAGAGAAGGTGCTAGCAGGGAATTCTCTGCCTGCCTTTCCCCAGTGCTCTGCAAGCTCTCCAGGACAACATAAAATCTGGGGCTCTGTGCTTTCTTTCGTTCTGACCAAGTGTTACTGTTTTCTGCACAAAAGCGATTCTGCGAAGCAATGTGAACACTTGTGCTTCCCAGGCACAGAGAAGGTGCTAGCAGGGAATTCTCTGCCTGCCTTTCCCCAGTGCTCTGCAAGCTCTCCAGGACAACATAAAATCTGGGGCTCTGTGCTTTCTTTCATTCTGAACAAGTGTTACTGTTTTCTGCACAAAAGCGATTCTGCGAAGCAATGTGAACACTTGTGCTTCCCAGGCACAGAGAAGGTGCTAGCAGGGAATTCTCTGCCTGCCTTTCCCCAGTGCTCTGCAAGCTCTCCAGGACAACATAAAATCTGGGGCTCTGTGCTTTCTTTCGTTCTGAACAAGTGTTACTGTTTTCTGCACAAAAGCGATTCTGCGAAGCAATGTGAACACTTGTGCTTCCCAGGCACAGAGAAGGTGCTAGCAGGGAATTCTCTGCCTGCCTTTCCCCAGTGCTCTGCAAGCTCTCCAGGACAACATAAAATCTGGGGCTCTGTGCTTTCTTTCGTTCTGAACAAGTGTTACTGTTTTCTGCACAAAAGCGATTCTGCGAAGCAATGTGAACACTTGTGCTTCCCAGGCACTGAGAAGGTGCTAGCAGGGAATTCTCTGCCTGCCTTTCCCCAGTGCTCTGCAAGCTCTCCAGGACAACATAAAATCTGGGGCTCTGTGCTTTCTTTCATTCTGAACAAGTGTTACTCTTTTCTGCACAAAAGCGATTCTGCGAAGCAATGTGAACACTTGTGCTTCCCAGGCACAGAGAAGGTGCTAGCAGGGAATTCTCTGCCTGCCTTTCCCCAGTGCTCTGCAAGCTCTCCAGGACAACATAAAATCTGGGGCTCTGTGCTTTCTTTCGTTCTGAACAAGTGTTACTGTTTTCTGCACAAAAGCGATTCTGCGAAGCAATGTGAACACTTCTGCTTCCCAGGCACAGAGAAGGTGCTAGCAGGGAATTCTCTGCCTGCCTTTCCCCAGTGCTCTGCAAGCTCTCCAGGACAACATAAAATCTGGGGCTCTGTGCTTTCTTTCGTTCTGAACAAGTGTTACTGTTTTCTGCACAAAAGCGATTCTGCGAAGCAATGTGAACACTTGTGCTTCCCAGGCACAGAGAAGGTGCTAGCAGGGAATTCTCTGCCTGCCTTTCCCCAGTGCTCTGCAAGCTCTCCAGGACAACATAAAATCTGGGGCTCTGTGCTTTCTTTCGTTCTGAACAAGTGTTACTGTTTTCTGCACAAAAGCGATTCTGCGAAGCAATGTGAACAGGCACAGAGAAGGTGCTAGCAGGGAATTCTCTGCCTGCCTTTCCCCAGTGCTCTGCAAGCTCTCCAGGACAACAGCAAATCTGGGGCTCTGTGCTTTCTTTCGTTCTGAACAAGTGTTACTGTTTTCTGCACAAAAGCGATTCTGCGAAGCAATGTGAACACTTGTGCTTCCCAGGCACAGAGAAGGTGCTAGCAGGGAATTCTCTGCCTGCCTTTCCCCAGTGCTCTGCAAGCTCTCCAGGACAACATAAAATCTGGGGCTCTGTGCTTTCTTTCATTCTGAACAAGTGTTACTGTTTTCTGCACAAAAGCAATTCTGCCAAGCAATGTGAACACTTGTGCTTCCCAGGCACAGAGAAGGTGCTAGCAGGGAATTCTCTGCCTGCCTTTCCCCAGTGCTCTGCAAGCTCTCCAGGACAACATAAAATCTGGGGCTCTGTGCTTTCTTTCCTTCTGAACAAGTGTTACTGTTTTCTGCACAAAAGCGATTCTGCCAAGCAATGTGAACACTTGTGCTTCCCAGGCACAGAGAAGGTGCTAGCAGGGAATTCTCTGCCTGCCTTTCCCCAGTGCTCTGCAAGCTCTCCAGGACAACATAAAATCTGGGGCTCTGTGCTTTCTTTCGTTCTGAACAAGTGTTACTGTTTTCTGCACAAAAGCGATTCTGCGAAGCAATGTGAACAGGCACAGAGAAGGTGCTAGCAGGGAATTCTCTGCCTGCCTTTCCCCAGTGCTCTGCAAGCTCTCCAGGACAACATAAAATCTGGGGCTCTGTGCTTTCTTTCGTTCTGAACAAGTGTTACTGTTTTCTGCACAAAAGCGATTCTGCGAAGCAATATGAACACTTCTGCTTCCAAGGCACAGAGAAGGTGCTAGCAGGGAATTCTCTGCCTGCCTTTCCCCAGTGCTCTGCAAGCTCTCCAGGACAACATAAAATCTGGGGCTCTGTGCTTTCTTTCGTTCTGAACAAGTGTTACTGTTTTCTGCACAAAAGCGATTCTGCGAAGCAATGTGAACACTTCTGCTTCCCAGGCACAGAGAAGGTGCTAGCAGGGAATTCTCTGCCTGCCTTTCCCCAGTGCTCTGCAAGCTCTCCAGGACAACATAAAATCTGGGGCTCTGTGCTTTCTTTCGTTCTGAACAAGTGTTACTGTTTTCTGCACAAAAGCGATTCTGCGAAGCAATGTGAACACTTGTGCTTCCCAGGCACAGAGAAGGTGCTAGCAGGGAATTCTCTGCCTGCCTTTCCCCAGTGCTCTGCAAGCTCTCCAGGACAACATAAAATCTGGGGCTCTGTGCTTTCTTTCGTTCTGAACAAGTGTTACTGTTTTCTGCACAAAAGCGATTCTGCCAAGCAATGTGAACACTTGTGCTTCCCAGGCACAGAGAAGGTGCTAGCAGGGAATTCTCTGCCTGCCTTTCCCCAGTGCTCTGCAAGCTCTCCAGGACAACATAAAATCTGGGGCTCTGTGCTTTCTTTCGTTCTGAACAAGTGTTACTGTTTTCTGCACAAAAGCGATTCTGCGAAGCAATGTGAACACTTGTGCTTCCCAGGCACAGAGAAGGTGCTAGCAGGGAATTCTCTGCCTGCCTTTCCCCAGTGCTCTGCAAGCTCTCCAGGACAACATAAAATCTGGGGCTCTGTGCTTTCTTTCGTTCTGAACAAGTGTTACTGTTTTCTGCACAAAAGCGATTCTGCGAAGCAATGTGAACACTTGTGCTTCCCAGGCACAGAGAAGGTGCTAGCAGGGAATTCTCTGCCTGCCTTTCCCCAGTGCTCTGCAAGCTCTCCAGGACAACATAAAATCTGGGGCTCTGTGCTTTCTTTCGTTCTGAACAAGTGTTACTGTTTTCTGCACAAAAGCGATTCTGCGAAGCAATGTGAACACTTGTGCTTCCCAGGCACAGAGAAGGTGCTAGCAGGGAATTCTCTGCCTGCCTTTCCCCAGTGCTCTGCAAGCTCTCCAGGACAACATAAAATCTGGGGCTCTGTGCTTTCTTTCATTCTGAACAAGTGTTACTGTTTTCTGCACAAAAGCGATTCTGCGAAGCAATGTGAACACTTGTGCTTCCCAGGCACAGAGAAGGTGCTAGCAGGGAATTCTCTGCCTGCCTTTCCCCAGTGCTCTGCAAGCTCTCCAGGACAACATAAAATCTGGGGCTCTGTGCTTTCTTTCGTTCTGAACAAGTGTTACTGTTTTCTGCACAAAAGCGATTCTGCGAAGCAATGTGAACACTTGTGCTTCCCAGGCACAGAGAAGGTGCTAGCAGGGAATTCTCTGCCTGCCTTTCCCCAGTGCTCTGCAAGCTCTCCAGGACAACATAAAATCTGGGGCTCTGTGCTTTCTTTCGTTCTGAACAAGTGTTACTGTTTTCTGCACAAAAGCGATTCTGCGAAGCAATGTGAACAGGCACAGAGAAGGTGCTAGCAGGGAATTCTCTGCCTGCCTTTCCCCAGTGCTCTGCAAGCTCTCCAGGACAACAGCAAATCTGGGGCTCTGTGCTTTCTTTCGTTCTGAACAAGTGTTACTGTTTTCTGCACAAAAGCGATTCTGCGAAGCAATGTGAACAGGCACAGAGAAGGTGCTAGCAGGGAATTCTCTGCCTGCCTTTCCCCAGTGCTCTGCAAGCTCTCCAGGACAACAGCAAATCTGGGGCTCTGTGCTTTCTTTCGTTCTGAACAAGTGTTACTGTTTTCTGCACAAAAGCGATTCTGCGAAGCAATGTGAACACTTGTGCTTCCCAGGCACAGAGAAGGTGCTAGCAGGGAATTCTCTGCCTGCCTTTCCCCAGTGCTCTGCAAGCTCTCCAGGACAACATAAAATCTGGGGCTCTGTGCTTTCTTTCGTTCTGAACAAGTGTTACTGTTTTCTGCACAAAAGCGATTCTGCGAAGCAATGTGAACACTTGTGCTTCCCAGGCACAGAGAAGGTGCTAGCAGGGAATTCTCTGCCTGCCTTTCCCCAGTGCTCTGCAAGCTCTCCAGGACAACATAAAATCTGGGGCTCTGTGCTTTCTTTCGTTCTGAACAAGTGTTACTGTTTTCTGCACAAAAGCGATTCTGCGAAGCAATGTGAACACTTCTGCTTCCCAGGCACAGAGAAGGTGCTAGCAGGGAATTCTCTGCCTGCCTTTCCCCAGTGCTCTGCAAGCTCTCCAGGACAACATATAATCTGGGGCTCTGTGCTTTCTTTCGTTCTGAACAAGTGTTACTGTTTTCTGCACAAAAGCGATTCTGCCAAGCAATGTGAACACTTGTGCTTCCCAGGCACAGAGAAGGTGCTAGCAGGGAATTCTCTGCCTGCCTTTCCCCAGTGCTCTGCAAGCTCTCCAGGACAACATAAAATCTGGGGCCCTGTGCTTTCTTTCCTTCTGAACAAGTGTTACTGTTTTCTGCACAAAAGCGATTCTGCCAAGCAATGTGAACACTTGTGCTTCCCAGGCACAGAGAAGGTGCTAGCAGGGAATTCTCTGCCTGCCTTTCCCCAGTGCTCTGCAAGCTCTCCAGGACAACAGCAAATCTGGGGCTCTGTGCTTTCTTTCGTTCTGAACAAGTGTTACTGTTTTCTGCACAAAAGCGATTCTGCGAAGCAATGTGAACAGGCACAGAGAAGGTGCTAGCAGGGAATTCTCTGCCTGCCTTTCCCCAGTGCTCTGCAAGCTCTCCAGGACAACATAAAATCTGGGGCTCTGTGCTTTCTTTCGTTCTGAACAAGTGTTACTGTTTTCTGCACAAAAGCGATTCTGCGAAGCAATGTGAACACTTGTGCTTCCCAGGCACAGAGAAGGTGCTAGCAGGGAATTCTCTGCCTGCCTTTCCCCAGTGCTCTGCAAGCTCTCCAGGACAACATAAAATCTGGGGCTCTGTGCTTTCTTTCGTTCTGAACAAGTGTTACTGTTTTCTGCACAAAAGCGATTCTGCCAAGCAATGTGAACAGGCACAGAGAAGGTGCTAGCAGGGAATTCTCTGCCTGCCTTTCCCCAGTGCTCTGCAAGCTCTCCAGGACAACAGCAAATCTGGGGCTCTGTGCTTTCTTTCGTTCTGAACAAGTGTTACTGTTTTCTGCACAAAAGCGATTCTGCGAAGCAATGTGAACAGGCACAGAGAAGGTGCTAGCAGGGAATTCTCTGCCTGCCTTTCCCCAGTGCTCTGCAAGCTCTCCAGGACAACATAAAATCTGGGGCTCTGTGCTTTCTTTCGTTCTGACCAAGTGTTACTGTTTTCTGCACAAAAGCGATTCTGCGAAGCAATGTGAACACTTGTGCTTCCCAGGCACAGAGAAGGTGCTAGCAGGGAATTCTCTGCCTGCCTTTCCCCAGTGCTCTGCAAGCTCTCCAGGACAACATAAAATCTGGGGCTCTGTGCTTTCTTTCATTCTGAACAAGTGTTACTGTTTTCTGCACAAAAGCGATTCTGCGAAGCAATGTGAACACTTGTGCTTCCCAGGCACAGAGAAGGTGCTAGCAGGGAATTCTCTGCCTGCCTTTCCCCAGTGCTCTGCAAGCTCTCCAGGACAACATAAAATCTGGGGCTCTGTGCTTTCTTTCGTTCTGAACAAGTGTTACTGTTTTCTGCACAAAAGCGATTCTGCGAAGCAATGTGAACACTTCTGCTTCCCAGGCACAGAGAAGGTGCTAGCAGGGAATTCTCTGCCTGCCTTTCCCCAGTGCTCTGCAAGCTCTCCAGGACAACATAAAATCTGGGGCTCTGTGCTTTCTTTCGTTCTGAACAAGTGTTACTGTTTTCTGCACAAAAGCGATTCTGCGAAGCAATGTGAACACTTGTGCTTCCCAGGCACTGAGAAGGTGCTAGCAGGGAATTCTCTGCCTGCCTTTCCCCAGTGCTCTGCAAGCTCTCCAGGACAACATAAAATCTGGGGCTCTGTGCTTTCTTTCATTCTGAACAAGTGTTACTCTTTTCTGCACAAAAGCGATTCTGCGAAGCAATGTGAACACTTGTGCTTCCCAGGCACAGAGAAGGTGCTAGCAGGGAATTCTCTGCCTGCCTTTCCCCAGTGCTCTGCAAGCTCTCCAGGACAACATAAAATCTGGGGCTCTGTGCTTTCTTTCGTTCTGAACAAGTGTTACTGTTTTCTGCACAAAAGCGATTCTGCGAAGCAATGTGAACACTTGTGCTTCCCAGGCACAGAGAAGGTGCTAGCAGGGAATTCTCTGCCTGCCTTTCCCCAGTGCTCTGCAAGCTCTCCAGGACAACAGCAAATCTGGGGCTCTGTGCTTTCTTTCGTTCTGAACAAGTGTTACTGTTTTCTGCACAAAAGCGATTCTGCGAAGCAATGTGAACACTTGTGCTTCCCAGGCACAGAGAAGGTGCTAGCAGGGAATTCTCTGCCTGCCTTTCCCCAGTGCTCTGCAAGCTCTCCAGGACAACATAAAATCTGGGGCTCTGTGCTTTCTTTCGTTCTGAACAAGTGTTACTGTTTTCTGCACAAAAGCGATTCTGCGAAGCAATGTGAACAGGCACAGAGAAGGTGCTAGCAGGGAATTCTCTGCCTGCCTTTCCCCAGTGCTCTGCAAGCTCTCCAGGACAACAGCAAATCTGGGGCTCTGTGCTTTCTTTCGTTCTGAACAAGTGTTACTGTTTTCTGCACAAAAGCGATTCTGCGAAGCAATGTGAACACTTGTGCTTCCCAGGCACAGAGAAGGTGCTAGCAGGGAATTCTCTGCCTGCCTTTCCCCAGTGCTCTGCAAGCTCTCCAGGACAACAGCAAATCTGGGGCTCTGTGCTTTCTTTCGTTCTGAACAAGTGTTACTGTTTTCTGCACAAAAGCGATTCTGCCAAGCAATGTGAACACTTGTGCTTCCCAGGCACAGAGAAGGTGCTAGCAGGGAATTCTCTGCCTGCCTTTCCCCAGTGCTCTGCAAGCTCTCCAGGACAACATAAAATCTGGGGCTCTGTGCTTTCTTTCGTTCTGAACAAGTGTTACTGTTTTCTGCACAAAAGCGATTCTGCGAAGCAATGTGAACAGGCACAGAGAAGGTGCTAGCAGGGAATTCTCTGCCTGCCTTTCCCCGGTGCTCTGCAAGCTCTCCAGGACAACATAAAATCTGGGGCTCTGTGCTTTCTTTCGTTCTGAACAAGTGTTACTGTTTTCTGCACAAAAGCGATTCTGCGAAGCAATGTGAACACTTGTGCTTCCCAGGCACAGAGAAGGTGCTAGCAGGGAATTCTCTGCCTGCCTTTCCCCAGTGCTCTGCAAGCTCTCCAGGACAACATAAAATCTGGGGCTCTGTGCTTTCTTTCGTTCTGAACAAGTGTTACTGTTTTCTGCACAAAAGCGATTCTGCGAAGCAATGTGAACACTTGTGCTTCCCAGGCACAGAGAAGGTGCTAGCAGGGAATTCTCTGCCTGCCTTTCCCCAGTGCTCTGCAAGCTCTCCAGGACAACATAAAATCTGGGGCTCTGTGCTTTCTTTCCTTCTGAACAAGTGTTACTGTTTTCTGCACAAAAGCGATTCTGCCAAGCAATGTGAACACTTGTGCTTCCCAGGCACAGAGAAGGTGCTAGCAGGGAATTCTCTGCCTGCCTTTCCCCAGTGCTCTGCAAGCTCTCCAGGACAACATAAAATCTGGGGCTCTGTGCTTTCTTTCGTTCTGAACAAGTGTTACTGTTTTCTGCACAAAAGCGATTCTGCGAAGCAATGTGAACACTTGTGCTTCCCAGGCACAGAGAAGGTGCTAGCAGGGAATTCTCTGCCTGCCTTTCCCCAGTGCTCTGCAAGCTCTCCAGGACAACATAAAATCTGGGGCTCTGTGCTTTCTTTCATTCTGAACAAGTGTTACTGTTTTCTGCACAAAAGCGATTCTGCGAAGCAATGTGAACACTTGTGCTTCCCAGGCACAGAGAAGGTGCTAGCAGGGAATTCTCTGCCTGCCTTTCCCCAGTGCTCTGCAAGCTCTCCAGGACAACATAAAATCTGGGGCTCTGTGCTTTCTTTCGTTCTGAACAAGTGTTACTGTTTTCTGCACAAAAGCGATTCTGCGAAGCAATGTGAACACTTGTGCTTCCCAGGCACAGAGAAGGTGCTAGCAGGGAATTCTCTGCCTGCCTTTCCCCAGTGCTCTGCAAGCTCTCCAGGACAACAGCAAATCTGCGGCTCTGTGCTTTCTTTCGTTCTGAACAAGTGTTACTGTTTTCTGCACAAAAGCGATTCTGCGAAGCAATGTGAACACTTGTGCTTCCCAGGCACAGAGAAGGTGCTAGCAGGGAATTCTCTGCCTGCCTTTCCCCAGTGCTCTGCAAGCTCTCCAGGACAACATAAAATCTGGGGCTCTGTGCTTTCTTTCATTCTGAACAAGTGTTACTGTTTTCTGCACAAAAGCGATTCTGCGAAGCAATGTGAACACTTGTGCTTCCCAGGCACAGAGAAGGTGCTAGCAGGGAATTCTCTGCCTGCCTTTCCCCAGTGCTCTGCAAGCTCTCCAGGACAACATAAAATCTGGGGCTCTGTGCTTTCTTTCGTTCTGAACAAGTGTTACTGTTTTCTGCACAAAAGCGATTCTGCGAAGCAATGTGAACACTTGTGCTTCCCAGGCACAGAGAAGGTGCTAGCAGGGAATTCTCTGCCTGCCTTTCCCCAGTGCTCTGCAAGCTCTCCAGGACAACATAAAATCTGGGGCTCTGTGCTTTCTTTCGTTCTGAACAAGTGTTACTGTTTTCTGCACAAAAGCGATTCTGCGAAGCAATGTGAACAGGCACAGAGAAGGTGCTAGCAGGGAATTCTCTGCCTGCCTTTCCCCAGTGCTCTGCAAGCTCTCCAGGACAACAGCAAATCTGGGGCTCTGTGCTTTCTTTCGTTCTGAACAAGTGTTACTGTTTTCTGCACAAAAGCGATTCTGCGAAGCAATGTGAACAGGCACAGAGAAGGTGCTAGCAGGGAATTCTCTGCCTGCCTTTCCCCAGTGCTCTGCAAGCTCTCCAGGACAACAGCAAATCTGGGGCTCTGTGCTTTCTTTCGTTCTGAACAAGTGTTACTGTTT